>NC_085139.1:226686165-226828015 GCF_024139115.2 Armigeres subalbatus
AGTTCCTTTGAAATACATTTCGAGTGAATTTATGGTGCTCGAACGGTAGCAATCAACTTCAACCAGAATGATATAAAATCCATGTAGCCGATCCTTCAAGCAGGTTTAAGCATTTAATTCTTACTCTTCCTGTGATACCAATAGAGGTCATACATCATTGCAAAACTTCGTCCTCAGTAACATCATTAGCGATGTTCGATAAATGATCTTACTGTAGCAGTATCAGAGCAAACAGGAGACGAAGCAATCATTAGAAGTCAACGGCGGCATTTTGAAAGCGAGTCTCATGCGATACACTGGACACTGGTTGCGTTCAATGTAGAAGGTGGAGAAAATGTTCACATACATTTATATTATTTTGAAGCAGCTTTTCAGATTTCGCACATTTTTTGCCAGGTTCCTTTCAGCTCACAATTTCCTCTTCAACAGGGCGGTTAAATGAACGCAGCGTGTTTACGGTACCGCGAAACGGATATTTTCAATTCTCCGGCATTCATCGCATCCACAATATTGCGATGCAGGCATATTTCTCCTTCTTCATCAATAATCAACACATCTTGCGTGGAATGGTCGAGCAGCTACGCATAAAACCTTCACACACAACCGTTGTTTGTTCTGCAGACCTCGTTTTGCATTTGTTACACTCTCGTGCCATGTTTTCGATATGGGTGCCAGCGGTGACGTTTATGAGCTGAGCTGCGGACGAGTGAACAATGGCGATGAAGATTTAGCCTCCCGTGAATGGAAAAAGTACGCCAAACGATTTCTTTTAGCGGATGGAAATGTAAACTTTCCAAGTTCAACACTTTTTGGACGCCGGAGGAAAGTAAATGAATCGATGAGACTGTATCCAGAAGCCGAAATTAAACTATCATCAAAATTGCAGTTTAACGAGCACGCTACAGTAGTATCGGCAGGTAACAGATGGACTGGATACTATTCGACCTTTTTCCTTCGACCTTTTGTCCATTCGACCTTTGTCTCTTCGACCTTTGTGCTTTCAACCTTGTACTTCGACCTTTGACCTTTGACCTTTTGACACGATTCGGTCTAAAGGTCGAAGAAAAAAGAAAAGGCAGATCGAAGATCAAAAAATCGAAAGAACAGAGTCGAATGAACAAAAATTGTGAAAAAAGTCGAATATGTGTCATAACGTCGAGGTCCGAAGGACAAAAGGTCAGAAGAACAAAGACAAGAAATGAGATGGGAGTTGAGTGAGATGAAGATGGAAGTAGTGAGATAGATAAATATGAGAAGTGATAAGTGAAAAAGGAAGAAATAAAAGTACAAAGTGGCAAGTGAAAAATGTGATGTGAAGAGTGAACGGAAGTAAGTGAAGGTAAATAAAGAAGTGAACAGGAAAAAGAATGGAGAAAAAAGAAGAAGAAAAAAGAAAAAGAACAGAAGAGGCAAAAGAACGAAGAAAGAAAGAAGAAAGAAAGAAGAATGAGATGGAAGAAGGAAAAAAGAAGGAAAAAAAGGAAAATAGAAGAGGAAAAAAAAAGGAGAAAGACGCAATGAACAAAACAAAAGATGAAGGAGGAAAGTAACAGGAAAAAGAAGAAAGATGGAAGAAATGAGAAGAAGAAGAGAGAAACGGAAGAAGAGGAAGAAGAAAGAAGAAAGAAAGAAATAAAGAACAAAGATGGAAGAAATAAGGAATCAAGAAGAGATCAAAAAGGAAGAAAGAAGAAAGAAAGAAAGAAGGATGAAAAAAGGAAAGAAAGAGGTAGAAAGAAAGAAAAAGAATGGGAAGAAAACGAAACTAGAAGAAAGAAAAAGGGTGAAAAGAAAATAAAAAAGGGTGAAAAGAAAAGAAATGAATGGAAGAAGAGAGAAGAAATAGAACAAGAAAGAAGGAAGAAGGAGAAAAGAAGAAAGGTAGGAAAAAGAAGGAAAAAGAAGAAAAAGGATGAAAAAAGGAGGAAGAAAGAAAGTGAAAAAAGAGAGAATAAAGACGAAAGAAAAAAGGAAGAAAGTAAGAAGGAAGAACAGAAGAAAGAAAGAAGGAAAGAAGAACAAAGAAGAAGAAAGAAGAAAAGTAAGAAGAAAAGTAAGAAGAAAAAAAGAAGAAAAAAGAAGAAAAAAGAAGACAGAATGAAGAAGAAAAGAAGGAAACAGAAGGAAGGAAGAGGAAGAAAAGTAAAGAAAAATTAGGAAAAGATAGAAGAAAATACGGAAGAAAGGGTATGAAAGAAGGAAGAAAAAAAGGAAGAGAGAGCAAAAAGAAAAGAGTAAAGAAGGAAAAAAAGAAGAAAGTAAAGAGGAAGAAAAACGGAAATAAAGGAGAAACAAAAGGGGTAGGAGAGAAAGAAGAGAAGGAAGGAAGAAAAAGAAAAAATAAAGAGTTAGAAATAAAGAAGATGAAATATGGAAGGAAGAAGGAAGGAAACATATGAAGTAAGTAGGAAAAGGAAGAAGAGAATAGAAGGAAAAGGAAGAAGAAATTTAACGTTTTACTTTTTTTCGTTTTAAATTTACGTAAATTGTCGTAGACTTAGTTTTATCTTTTAAAGCAAAATCAAGTATCAATATGTTTTGAAAATAGATTTACGTGTCGAGTCGACCGGATCGACGAAAGGGTTACGCATTTCGCCGTATTGAAGGAGTAATTTGTGGAGTCGTGCCTCGTCAAGGCCCGCCTCGGGTAGCGAAACGAAGTGTGGTGAAGTTTCGTCAAGAAGGAAGAAATGAACCGTCGATCGCCAACCAATCGACGGTGGTCCAAAACATTCCGAACCCTACGGACCGTTCGAAGGGCGGTAAGGGTAACGTAACTAGGCGTAAATTTTCGACCTTTTGACCTTCGACCTTTTGTCCTACAACCCATTCGCCTCCTCCATGTACCATTCTTCATCTCACTGTAGATAGCTTTTATATATATTTTTTATGGCTTCGAAACGTCGGGCTGTGCCAAACTAGTCGTCTTTATAAATTTAGACTGAGAAAGCCAACGTTAAAACATTAATTCTACCAGTCGCAATCTCCACCATTTACTTGGAAAACCTACGGAAGTATTTCTATACCGCCCCACGCGTTCATCCTCCCCAAAACACCATTCTCATCCAAAGTTAACTTTGGCACCGGCTCACTCATGATGATGAACTTTGCCTGGATTCAGCTTCGGTTCAACTCGCTGCCCCTCGGTCATAAATCGTGCCGGATGCCGTCGCGGAAGCACTGCTCACCAGTGCACGCGATGGCCCATCTCCTCGTCGTCGTCGTCGTCGTTGCTGCTGCGTGGCGAAGTCGACGACACAGAGGACTCAAACTTAGCGAGGATTCCATCGATGGTGGGTCAACGCGTTGCAATGGAGAATAATTGTCTGTGCTCTAATTGTTCTGGATCAGGGCACTGGACGATTTATCAAGTTTAATTTTGCGCGTTTCCGGAAAGCTTTACTGAGAGCAATATTTTCATCCATCGGACTATTTTCTCTAATAAATTGAGGAATCCAATCAAGCTATGATACCGAACGATTCGGGAATCGTTGGATGCGTGAATCTGTTCACATCATCTGTGCAAAGATTGTTTTTCTTGATGTTGAGCGATCCGAAGTTTAGCATTATTAGCTGAAGGATAAACGGTTTAATTCATTATCCTTCGTATCCTCAATTCAAGATTATTAAATATTAAAACGCAATCCTTGACATTGTTTACCATTCTCCTACAGATTTTGAAATTCCAATACCTAGTTGTGGCAAATTACTAATCTTCATCATATGGGCGACGAATCCCAACGGTTTGACTCGAAGAAGTATCGACGGATTGGATTTTTCGGAAGAGCTTTGTGCGAAGCCGCACCGACTGAAGTCCACTATCGGTACACTGTGCAATCAACTCATACATGGTTTGTTTCTGCCGACCATTGCCGCCGCGAAAAACAACAGAACAAATCCTCCTAGCCACTATTGGCATTGACTTGTTTTTGCACCACAAGTACCCATCAGAACGTTCATCGTTAGGCAAAACCTTCGCCCAGCAGGAACCGCATGCACTGTGTCATTTGATCACTGTCTTTCGGTGGTTCGGTTGACGAACGACGACGACGATGGATTGAATGTGGGCGGATGTTGGGTCTGTGAATCTGCATTCGGAACAGATGACGACGGATAGGATGGTGCTTATCTGCAAGCACAATGGTGAGATTATTATTACTAGCCACATGATGGCATACCCACGAAGAGACATGATGTACTGCTTGGTTACGAAGCACAAAGTGCCATTTGAAATTACCTCTTTTTCGTTTGATAGCCATTTCTTGGAAACGAAAACGGATCAAGCTGTGTGTGTTCTTACTGTCAGATTTGTGTGCGATGACATCCTGTTTGATGCATACGAAATCAGATATTTGCCTTTTTTATTATGAACCTTCCCGTATTGCAATCCAATCATGGGGATGCGGAGAATCGTTATTACAAAATCAATACGGGGGATGGCCATTCGTCTTGCTGGCTCTAGCGAGCTCATAAACCTTGCTGCATTGTTTTGCATAAGCATAATACGACAATAAACATCTCGACAAAGTCTCTCTCGCCGGTCGCCTTTCGTCCTTCGAGGTCGAGTCAAGCGCAGGTACTTGAAAGGTTTTGCTTATTCGCCGCCGCATGGCTACCACAGCCTCCGATCCGCACCCGAAAAAGTACGGCGCACTGCACAGATTTTATAGAACGTAAGATTATAGCCGCCATATATTTCAGCGAACCACTCCAGCAACGAAGGCACACTGAGGAAAAGCGAAATATTTGAGGTTAAGATACATGAAAGACAACTTTTGTCGGAGTGAAGAACTAGATATAGGACCGCCAGAAAAATCGATTTTCTTACAAAGAGAACTTCATTTTCAAGTTGAGGAATCATTATTTTCCGTCGATTTAGATTGAGAATTTACCTCGAATTTTAGAACTCCAGTTCAAGTGTTTTTGCTCTACCGGAAAGTTTCAAATTTTTGCATGTATGTGTGAATTGCATATTCCCGATGATATTCCGTTAATCTGTTCCTGTTTGGTCAATTGAACTGTTCGGAACTCCCGAAGCAAATCCAATAGTCAGATCGGTGCCCCGTCAGAAACAGATGACTGTGAAGAAGCGGTATCAAATGGGTGAATATACGGACAGCGTTGGCGTATCTTGGAAGCGATTTTTCTAGATTTATTCTCAATTGTTCTGCTAATTAGATCGAAGAGCTTCCTGGAACCATAAGTATCATTTAAATTTATTGCTTTAGTTTTCCTCTATTTTAATCTTTTCTGGCCTGTCGTACATTTATATCACCATGTTTTTTTTGTGCGTAGTTGATATGAGGCCTTGCAAATAACTCCAACTCACTTCATTACGGCAAGCTGTAGGGACATCAATGGTTTATAGGGCTTGAATAAACGTCGCTGGCATCATAAATTCAAGGAGCACTGTCATTTGAGATGGTATCCGTAAGTGAAATCCTAATTTGAGTAAGTTTGATCATCATTTACGTTAATCTAAAAATCGGTACATCATCTCAATCTACGTTGAAAATTAAATTGAGTTTATTATACAGACATTATTCGATTGTCGGAATGAGCGGGCTTGGTAGTCATATGGCTACTGCTTCTGCCTCATACGCAGGAGGTCGTAGGTTCAATCCCAGGTCCGTTCCATTATCCTACTAGTATCTTTCTCTATATTTCATGTTCTATGCAATCGCTGGAACTGAAATGAACTTCCATACCGTTTCCATTACTATTATACCTTCAACTTCAGTATTCAACGTGAACTGCTAGGGAAATGAACTATAGAGCAGTTCCTACCATCCAATTAAATTCATAATTTGCCTTCTCTATCTATCACGTTGGCAGCTCGTTACACAAGACGGACCTCTGCCTCTCGAACCAAAAATTCAAAAAATTCAACAAATTCCGCATGAACACGTGGCAAGTGCAGAGGTATATTCGGCTTGCAGTGGGCGAGTGATTGCATCATCATTTCCTCCCCCTTCCCTACATTGACTTTCATTCTGACGTGGCAGGTGCCAGTATGACCTAACACTGAGATCACCAGTACTTGTACATTGAAGATGTGTGCTGAAATGAAAGCATTCGTATTTCGAAAATTTCGTTTCAAAAGTTCAAACGAAATTCCGCGGAATTTGAGCATGGTGAAATCTGATTTCGTTTCGTTTCCAAAATAACAAAATTTCGCTAGAAAAAACTGGCTTCTAACGAAATTTAACGGAATTCCCGGAATTTCGAAACAAATTTAAACTGAAACCATACTTTATATTAACAAATATTGGCTGCCCGCTAGATAAAACCATAACGCTCTTTTCAAACTTAGGTTAATTTTTCTATAACGCTTACTTAACCCCATTCTGAGGGCGACAAATATGTGTAGTTTTTCTTCTAAAAACGTCTTCAATATTTCCAAGATGCAAATTTAAATTTTGTGATATTTTTGACTATTTGCACAATATGAGTGCGAGAATCGATGTATTTGCTGTTTTTAGGACTGGCCAGCTAGACTGGAAAACACAAAGTGAAAAAAATATACCCCATGTAGCAGAAATTTGTTTATCGCGTGTGCAATCAGTCGTGTTGATGTTGATCACGCCAACTAGGCTAGGTGTACCAGTTGTGGCTTGGCTATAAGCTGCTTTATATATTAAATGACCAACAAATCACGCAAACCAAGTTCATATCTACAATCGATAATTGTAAAGTTGATTTGTAATTTTAACGTGTTTTGCTCCAGTTGTCACTAAGTGGTCCCAATTTAGACCATCAAGAAAACAATGGGATTTACCAAATAAGGAACCAGAATTAAGATGGTGCCACAACTGGTGCATGCGTTCCTAATATGGATTAATCAATTTTGAGATAATAACAAATTTATTGTGTTCCACAGCTATTTCTAAGAGCAGGAAGTAAAACTTTTCGCTTGATATATAAGTCACCCATGCCTTTTACTTATTTTTTAAAAATAGTTGTTCTTATGTATGGCGACAATTGGTACTCACCCTAGTGTGGAGGAGCAGAGTAATAAAACTAATGTCTGCATCAGAGCACAAAATTATTTAATGCTGAATCGATCGTGTTGAGAAACAGTTAAACGAACAGATTGAATGGATTGATTTACAATCAAGCATTTACAATACGATTTACATAAATATTTAGTCGCTTACCAATTGGCTTCCACCGAATTACCTTCTCAACTAACCAACGATTCTTTCCAGGAGAACCACGGAGATGCAGCGCATGCCTCGGTTTCTTATAACTATAGTGTTAAACATGTTCTCTACTAATCCCAAATTGACTGTAAGCATCGTTAATGTGAATTGAAAACTCCAGAAGCAAGTACCATTTGACTCAAATTCCGAACACTGGCACCCAAAAACAGTAACTTTTATCGTTTTCCAGTGAGGATCAAGACTATAAACAAGCTCAATATCCTTTGAAAGAATTACACCATAAAGCAAAATGACCATTTAAAAGCGAGTATTCGGAATATGAGTCATGTTCGAATTTGAGTCGAAACGGTACTTGCTTCGGAGTTTTCAATCATGACCAATAACGATAACACAATCGATAGAAAATGGATAACTTTTATATCCCAAGAAGATTATTTAATTGGTGAGTTGTGCATATTTGCTGTTTTTCGGACAATCAGATCACAGCAACTTCGATGTGTACCAGTTAATCAGTTAAGCTCTTCTTTGACTATTTGCAGAAATATGAGAACATTGCAGAGTGGTGCTTCGCATGGCATTTGCAAAAAAAATCCAGAAAGTTCTTTACTTATTTTTGGTTTCACTCAACATCTCATATGCACAAACACATATAAGGACACACAGACCAATGCTCTGTTCGTCGAGCTGATTGTATATAAGACTATAGGTGTGTAAAATATAATCTGAAATGCATCCCGAGTAAGCTTAATTCTGACCGATTTGGTTACAACAACTCATATAGTAGAATTTGATCTTATAAGTGACAGCAACTCCTTTATGACTAATTGCTGTTTGGGATATCTTTTTGCATTTTAGAAAATTCAGATTCTTCTAGTAAGCGAATGTATGCTAAATATATAGACAAATAATCAGAAGGAATAAATTTTGGCTGTTACGCCCTTTACAAAGTAGTATAAATTATCTATCTCCGTATACCCCTGGCATATGTACGACCACGACCTCCTGCGTATGAGGCAGAAGCAGTATGTATGATTCACAAGGCCGTTACGAAAAGTGAAATCAAAATTATGTACAAATGTAAAACCAATTAATAAAAAACTTGGAATAAAATTATAATTTCGTTTCGTTTCGAAAATTTCGAATTAAATGAATCTTTATTTCGTATCGTTTCAAGTCTCGAAAGTAAATCTATATTTCGTTTCGATTCGATCCGAATCAACATAGATATTTCAAATTTCGTTTCGTTTCGTTTCGTTAAGAAAAAGTGTGTTATTGCATACCCCTATGTGCTAGTCCCAAGCAAACATCTGTTGGTTCCCTGTGCAAGAACAGCTGATCTGGTCATAATGGAGTAGCAACTACGAGCATGAGCAGTCAATCAAGCTCAAGCTCAAGCTCAGACATTATTCGATTGTCGGAAAGTTTGCGAAATGATTAAATATTTTTGTAAAAGTCAGGTTTAGGGACAATTGCAAGTTATTTCGTCTATATTGAATTGACATTCTTCAAATATCATTTGAAGAATAGCAAGTGTAAAGTCAAAATGTTTGTCTTATATCTATGAATTGGTTGACATTTGCATGCTTTTTTTATTCTATGAAGTGTTTTCCAGGGCAATCGACTGAAATTGTTATCAGTTCCAAGAAAATTCTCTTTCTCTGGAATGTTTTTTTGGTTCAAAATTTCTTAATAATACAATATTCACCATTTATCGAATTTAAGGGCTGAAATGTTCACGTGAAGAATCTCTCCATGTGTCTTGGTGTAACGAAATAGACAGTATCTCAGGTGAATTAGGTGTGAAATTTCGACATAATTTATATTGGACGAGGAAAGATTTACATTTATTACAGTTTGTCTAAGGTTGTTACTACGTTTAAGTACTTTCTTTTAGAGAACAGTCATTAATTAAACATTTGAGTAGTAAAATATTTGGTTTAGAGATATTATTGTACCACCTGTGTATGAACGTCTTAAAAAACTATGGGGTTTGAATGAGGAAGTGCTCTTGTTGAGAATATTGTTAAACATTCAAAACGTTCATATCGTACAAAAATTAGTGAGCATGACGACCGTCGTGTTTCGACTGCTATAGGAGTTTCAAATCAAGTAATTACAAAATTATGAAATCATTGAATGCGGTATATTTTTCATCAACATGGAGTTTGTTTATGCATTTTACGTTCTTTTATTCTCGTTCCAGAGGGCGAGTAATGGCGCTTGAACCTGAGCTATACATGGTGCTGTTTATAAATTATGTATCGCATTTGGACATTTGTATGGATGATAATTTATTTGTATGAACAGTAATGCTTGGTTTGATCCCATCCTCTCTCTTCAACGTATCATAATTTGTAACGATCCTACCCAGGCACTAGACTAAAGCTGTGTCCCATCCCGACGTCGAGGACCCAAGGAGTGTACATTAATCCTTTGGTAAGTCACTCCAACAATTTCATCAATAATCTTGCCCCTGAATGTGAAACGGTTGGTACGGCTTCTTCCTGTAGGTTCAAAACCCTTCGTTGATCATGTTATTATTGCTAAATAATCTGATTGCCGGAGTAATGAATTATCTCCCATTTCGAGCCTGCAGATGGGTCTGCCGTTTTAATATTTGTGTCCTATCAGGATATGCGCAAATATAATGCTGACAAGAAATGCTCGGAAATACAAAACATTTCCAGGACGCTTTTCATACTGGCTGTATGTGCTAAAAAGACAATACAAGACAAGATAACTTCATTTGCAAGTTGTACTCTTAGTACTCATCTGTAATTTAGCTACTCATTTGATGTTTGTATGGAAGGATAGCTAAGCATATGCGGTATTTCGAAAAAAAAATTGTTTCAGGTTGTTCGAAACGAAATTCGCCGAATTTGGCAAATCTGATTTCTTAATTTCGTTTCGTAAAATTACAAAAATGGAAGTTTCTCCAGAAATTCTTTTGGAAGTTCTTCAAAGAATTCCTGCAGAAGTTCTTCCGGAAATTCCTTTGGCAGTTCATCCGGAAATTCCTCCGGAAGATTCTCCAGAAACTCTTTTGGAAGTTCTTCCAGGAACTCCTGCTGAAGTTCTTCCGGAAATTCCTTCGAAAGTTCCTCCAGGAATTCCTCCGTAAGTTTCTCTGAAAATTCCTCCGGGAATTCCTCTGGAAGTTGCTCCGTGAATTCCTCTGGAAGTTCCTCCGGCTGAATTCCTGGAGCTCCTCGAAGTTCCTTCTGGAGTATATAGAACTAGAATATAAATTAATTATTTAATATGAAGACACGCAGTAATTTACCGCTGATGGAAATGTGGGAATTGTTTACACATTGGAAGACAAATGCAAATTTCGAGGCTACTGTTTTTCTACAAGGGAGAATGCATTGACGCACGACTCAGTACACGGAAGAGTACCTCGATAATCTCATACCTATCCAGGAACGTTTGGGGTGAAGAACGTCACTGTGCTGTCACTATCCTATAGGCGTCACCCACGAGTCGCGTTGGCTCCTCCGCATAGATTGTCGAAACACACTCTCTTGCTGCTCTTAATGACCTTGTTAAAGGCCAGTTAAGCAGCTCGAAACACTTCACGGCGGTCAGCTCTTTCATCCTCGGTGTAGGCACTAGGGTGGTTCAAAAAATTGATTTTTCTCCACACACTCATCTGATTCTTTACCATGTTCTGAGTGTCCTTGAAAATTTGACCTCATTCGATTAAAACTGATTTAGCTTACAAGCTTTTCAAGTTGCATGTTAATTAGATGTGGGGCAGAGGGACTATGTCCAAGTGCTTGACGATCCTCCCCAGGCCATCTGCGAGTTGTCGCCTGCCTGGGATGTGGTGGGCGACATTGGCCTGTTAAAACCTCTATAAAAGCTGCATAGAATCCGCAAGTAGGCTCACCAAAACGACCGTGTGCCGCTCAAAGCGCACAAGCCCAATCCTGTGTTAGTTGAGGGCCAGTCTTTAAAATATCGTACATCACCAGATGATAATATGAAAACAAAAACCATCACGCTTTTCAACGATGTTCTTCTGACAATCACTGCGCACATCGTGACATGAAGAAGCTGACACGTGGAGTGAGTAGTCCTTAGGTAAGCGTGACACCCAGATTGACAACCTATGATATAGAAGAGCATCAGGTCGTCAGCTGTCAAAAGGTGCAGAGTGAGCACCGTTATTGATTGATTTGTTGTCGTTGATTGGACTGACGTCGTTTTAATTGATAAATCAATAGTTAATTAAGGTGCATTCTGTACATAATGCTAAATGGAGCATTTCATACCACCCACCCTCTCGTAACATTTTTGTATGGAAGGGTTCAAAAAAATTTGTATGGGCCGAACCTCGAGACGACCTCCCACCCCTAAAGCGTTATGTAATTTGTGATAGCTTAACTGAGTTTTCCAAATTCAATCTAGACTATCTTTTGAAAAGGGCCAAATTTTGTTTTGCTGAATTTTTCAACTGGATATAATCGAAAAACAACGCATCCTACAAAAAGTGTTGTATGAGTGACTATCTAAAATCAGTCAAACTTTCTGATAAGATATTGAAACAATTCAAATGGGCCCTACACGAAAAATCAGTCTTAAATAAAACTCGATTTGTAAAAACACCCTATTTGATTTGAAAAAATTGTGTCTCGAGTGATTATGTTCCTACCTCCATACATCGCAAGCTGAGCACTTGAAGGAAAAAGTTTTCTAACAAAAACTTTCTCTTGTCGGAATTATTTTCAGTGTATTTCATCGTATGCGACCAGTTACGACCTAAACATTGTACTCCGCTTGACTGTACAGGAATAGTTTAATATATTTATGTATATATATTTAATCCGCAGCACTCCTTGACACAAAAAATCAATTCCGACAAGAAAAAATGGTTGAAACTTTTTTCCCTTAAAAATGTAAAGCTTGCGATATATAGACGTCGGTAGTGAAACAATACCTGTCTTGAACACAATATCGATAAAATAAAAATTAATAATTAAATTAATAATTAATAAAATTAATTTTAAACACGATTTTTCAGTGTGGGGCTCAATTTGAACTGTTCAATATTTAATAGAAACTTTGACTGATTTTGCGATAGTCACCCATACAACTTTTTGTGGGATGTGTCGTTTTTTTGATTGTATCCATTTGAAAAACCAATAAAAAATTGGCCTTTCAAAAAGATAGTCTGGATCAAATTTGGAAAAACTATGTATGTACTTTTCTTTTGCAGCTCCTCTTAAAATATTGATCAAAGTCAACATAAACAATAAGAGCACTTAAATGTTCCCCAGTTCTATTTGGCTGGCCATTTTATTACGAAAATCCATTAATTTCCGCTAAGTGCATTATTCCATTGCTGACGAGCGTTGATTTCGAAACACCGCATAGGTTAAGTGATATCACGATAGTCAAGATGACTTTGATATGACAACCACAATCAGAAAGTTTTCCTATCATTCATGCTGTGATCACAGGCAGAAGAAGTGAAGACATGGTGAGTGACCGCGCTGGTTGCTAAATATCGCTTTCATCGTGATCGTTACACAAGCATGTGAGATCCACATAACGCGACAAATGAGTATACTTGACACATGAGCCTGGATTTTGTTATTGTCAGGCTTTGCGTGACATGCGGTGACCTGCAGCACTGGGTGGGACGCTAAACAGCCCTGACATGACGCTCCGACGAGACAGGAGGTTTGCGCAGGCCAATAAGCCGCTAAAAAGAACTATTACGAACGACATAGAAGATAATACGACTCGATACAATCGGCAACGACCTGAGGCGACGAATAAGGATCACGATTGGAGCTGGAATATGGAACTCAAGTCGTGGCTTCGCAGGCTGCGCAGGAGATCTACGATGAATTACATCCCCCAGCTTCGATATCGTAGCGCTGCAGAAATCTGTGACAAGACGAAAGTGTGGAAAGCGGGCATCGAGCGGCTACCTTCTACAAGCTGTGGCACCACCAACGAGCTGGGAACCGGTTCATAGTGTTGGGAAAGATGCGCCAACGCGTGATTGGATGGCAGCAATCAACGCAAGGATGTGCAGTTGAGGATAAAGGCCGTTTCTTCAACTAACATCTTCAACGTGCACGCCCACGAAGGAGTCAACGACGAAAGAAGCGTTCTATGCGCAGCGGAGCAGACAACGATGGATGCCGCGGGACGTCAAATCGTCATCAGTGACGTGAACGCTCCAGATAGGAAGGGAATGTATAGACCGGTCATCGGACCAGATAGTCTGAACCGATCGAACGACAACAGGCGATATAAACTTTGACAGCCTCCGCAGGTCAGAAGCACTTCTTCCCGCAAGAATATCCACAAGGCCACATGGAAATCACCTAATCAAGTAACGGAAAACCAAATCAGCCACGTTCTAATCGACGGTAAATTCTTCTCCGACATCACGAACGTCCACTTACCGCAGTGCGAATATTGAATCCGACCACTACCTCGTTGCACTATGTCTGGGCTCAAAACTCTCGACGGTGATCAACCGTCGCGGAGTCGTCACCATACAACATGGGCGGCTACAAGACGATAGACTGGCCAAGACTAGCGCAGACAGCTAAAGTACTCCCAACGGAAGAGCACTGAGGCGCAGCATCTCTTGAAGATGGCTGGAGATGTTCGACCAGTTGGAAGCTTTGACATCCTTCTGGGCACCGGTGCTCCGGATCAGGGAACGGACTGGTATGACGGCGAATGTGAGCAGTTAGTTGAGAGAAAGGTAAGCAGCATGGGCGAGATTGCTGCAACATCGCACGAGAGGCGAACGAGGCAGATACAAACGGGCGCGGAACAGACAATCTCGATTTTCCGGAGAAAAAGCGCCAACAGGAGGATCAGACCGTAAAGAGACGGAGCAACTGTACCGCGCTAATACAAAGTTCTTGAACAGTTAAACCGTCACGTAAGAGGCCCGTGCCACAACCTGATATAAAGGACGATACAGGAACCTCTTACGAACAGCGTGGGTAGTCAAAGGTGGCGGCATTACGAAGACACCTGAATGGCGATGTGGCAGACAAGTGACGATATGGTGATGGACCTGGGAGAACGCGCTTGCAGGACATAATTCACCGCTCCGGATCTCAGGAAATCAGGAGGAGGGACTGGGGCTGAAGAACAACAAAGCCCTGGGGTTGACCAACTACCAGGAGAGCTATTTAAACACGGTGGTGAGGCACTGGCTGAAGCGCTGCACTGGGTCATTACCAAGATTTGGGAGAGGAAGTTTTGCCCGCAGGGTGGATGGAAGATGTCCATGTGTCCTGTACACAAAAGGGCGATAAGCTGGATTGAGCAACTACCGCGCAATCACATTGCTGAACGCCGCCTACACGGTACTCTCCCAATTTTATGCCGTCATTAGCACCAATTGCAAGGGAGTTCGTGGGGCAGTACCAGGCAGGTTTATGGCGACCTTACGGAGGTTGTTCGCCAGTACTTCAGAAATACCGCGATATACAACGTGCCCCACATCATCTATTCATCAACCAAGCCGCGCCGCATGATACAATCGATGAGGACCAGCTATGGCAGCTAATGCACGAACACCGTTTTCCGGATAAACGGCACGGTTGATCAAAGCGACGATGGATCGGGTGATGGCGGTAGTTCAGTTTCAGGGGCATTCTCGAGTCCGTTCGATACGCGTGAGGGTTACGGCAGGTGATAGTCTTTCTGTCTGCTATTCAACATCGCTTTAGAAGGGGTAATACGAAGGCGAGGGATTAACACAGGTGGTACAATTTTCAATAAGTCCGTCAGCTATTTGGCCGTAACGACATAGATATTATGGCACGTAACTTTGAAAGATGGAAGAATACCATCAGACTGAAGAGGAAGCCAAGCGGATCGGACTAGTCATCAACACGTCGAAGACAAGTACATAGTAGGAAAGGTTCAAGAGAAGACAATGTGAGCACCACCGCGAGTTTGCATCAGATGCACATATGATAAATAGGAGATAAATTCTACCGCCATAATTATTTGGTGCTTTCATTGTATTATTTACACTTGTATGAAGTTTAACTAATATTACAATTTGATTCTGATCATTTTGAGCATATTTAGTTTTGAGTTAAAATTTATATGGTATGTATTTTAAATTGGCGATCCATCTAACAAAACACCAAATAACAGTTATAAGTATAACTTTGGTTGGATAACATATTTTATCATTAGTATATCATTATCCGTCATAATACATAATGAAATTATGGATTTCTTGCTGCGATTCTATAACTACAAGAAAAGACATGAAAAACTAACTTTTTATTCAAACTAGTATAACTCTGGAGATTCGGACATTCGGATAAGCTCTTGGCAGCAATAGAAGCGTGGAAAAGCTATTGCATTCTGTGTCCTGGTTTCAGAATTTTATTCTATTTTATTAACAACTAAAACTTTATTTTAAAAATGAAAAATATTAGCGTGTCTGAACAAGTGTTAAAATAAAGCAAGGTGCATAAAAACTCAATTAAACTTACATTGTTTCATTATATGATCTAACATACCTCAAACTAGATGACCTTGAAAGTCCATCAAAATAGTAAATAACGCTGCGAATAGCTCATTCTATGAGCATATTGGAATGGAGAAAAACGCTATTAATTTTATTTAAAAACGACAGACTTTCATCGACTATCTTTCATATGAACATACTTGTTTCTCACCTGAAAACCCCGCATGGTTATTCTACAAGCCATATATATGGAATAAAACTATATTCTTTTGAGTTTATTCAATTTCTTAAATTTGGTTTATGGCAGGTATTGACTATAGTTACTCCTTAGTGCAGTGGTGACGAAATCAAGGTGAGAAGAATTTGTAGGCTCACTGGTGACTGCCGAAAATTCTAAACTGACAAACTTCAAAACGCTCATTAGACCGGTTGTCCTCTACGGACTGAGACCTGGACGATGCTCGTGGAGGACCAACGCGCAGGAGTTTTCGAAGAGAAAGTGCTGCGTACCATCTATGGTGGGAGTGCAGATGGCGGACGGTACGTGGAGGAGGCGAATGAACCACGAGTTGCATGAGCTGCTGGGGAACCGCGTTCACCTGCGAAAATCGGACGACTGCGGTGGGCCGGAGCACGTAGCCAGAATGTCGAACAGTAACCGGTGAAATGTTTCTCGACAACGATCCGACGGGCACAAAAAGGCGAGGCGCAGCGGGCAAGGTGGATCGATCAGGTGGAAGATGACTTGGACCCTCCGTGAACTGCGTGGTTGGTGACGTGTAGCCATGGATGAGGCCGAATGGAAGACTCTTATATACCACGAAGTATTTCAGCCTTAGTCTGATTAAATATATATATTCAGCCTGGCTGGCTCACCTCAGGTGCTTTGATGTGTTCGGAGTAGCGGCAATCGCTCCGATTAGGAGCGTTGGTTGGACCGGTCACATGTTGTATAACCGTTTCTCCCAAACGTTTATTTAGGTCTCGGTTTCGGCCAAATGCAATTGAAATAGATGACCTTCGATTGATGCATTTTGACCAAATGGCTTTCCGACAAAAGATTTTCGGCCAAATGACCCTTCTATTTTGCCTTTTATCATATACAACGTATACGTAAAGGCTATAGGATCACAAAACTAAACCTTCCCGATTTTGGGACAGCGCACCTCTAGATACTACTTCATTTGCCGGAGAATTTATTTGTACAAAAATGGTAATTAAAATTGTGTTGAATAGTGTATTATCCGATTAACGTTCGCCATTCGCGTTAGACTTTCAGCGCAAAGACGAGCTGGAAATTGGAAAGTGACCAGCGGAACCAGCTTGTGGTTTCCGTCAATTTCGTTGGGGGTCGCAGATCCACCGCTCGAGATGGTGTGTCCGCTAAGGCCCGTCTTTCGAGGTAGCTAAACGGAAGGGAGTGAAGTTGTCAGTCAATCGACCGAAATTCACTAGGTGAATTGGAAAGGTACGTGAAGCCCGATTATGAGGTAAAGTAGGGTACTTGCTCGAGGGAACGGTATTCCGGGCGGTCTCGAAGATCGAAAATCGCATCTTTAACTCGGCCATTTTGCCGAGCTCCACCGCCATCTTATGGGGGCCTATCGTCCATTGGCAAGCCGCCGGTAACTCGGTAACTAACTTAGGTACTCCACCGAAAAACCATTTACGAACCTTTACGAAACCTTACGATGCTCAGCCTCCATGATAAAATAGTAGAAGTCGATCAAAATCTAACCTGGCACCCAGAGGGTCTTTGAAATGCCTACAGAATAGCGAGAAGAACGAAAAACGGAAATTGTGAGTTAATTTAAATTTGAATTTTGTCCATTCTCGCCCACCAGCTACTAGGCAACATACGTAAATATATACATAAGGAACTTGACACGACCGAAGGCGACGTGTGGATGACAACCGGCAGCAACAGCAGCGCAGCGGCTCCGTGCGCATGCAGATTCTTCGCGAATAGCTTTGTTTTGTTGCGATGTCATTGTATGCCGGGGCTTATGTTCATCTCGTTCACGATTCCTACGCCTCAGCTCTATCCAGCATTGTGCGCGTCATTGCCCAAATGTGTTGTTTTATTATTGGACAAATCACCTTAAACGGTTTCAGGTTGGGCTGCCAACGCAAGAAGGCAGCACAATAAAGTCCCAAGTCGGGCAGGGAAGGTTGCTGCGTTAAACGGCATGCAGAAAGGGAGCCGGCGAGCGAACGACTTTGTTTCTGAGGGCTTCTCGCATCACTTCGTTGCACTGCTGAAATTGATGTGTACACCGGGGCGCAAATATAAATGTAAATAAATAAATATACGAGGAGGATGTTATTCTGGAAAATTGAATTGAATTATTGTCAATAATGGTCCAATACGGATGCGCGCGACGTTTCTCCACGATGGAAATGAAAACTATTTCTTTTCATTGGGTGCTTCATATTTTATGGTTCAATGTGATTTGTATTAATGTGAATATTACTAGCATGTACAGAATCTCATCAAAATACGTTTTCTTAAAATAATTGAATCTTAATAAGATATGCGAACGGTTAAATAAAGTGCAATCCAGCCACTCAATCATTAAGCCAGAGGACTTTGTGAGACACTTCGTTCTCGCAAACATAATTTTCATTATAAGTGTTTCTGCATTCATTGACTCATAAACACAAAATTATGATTCATAACTGCTTAAAACTAAAATCATTTTATTTTCAATTCTATACGCAAATTTATCGCGCGTTTAAAACTACATGCAGGTTACCAACCGCATACAAACGCGTCGAATCGAATTTTATTTGCAAAGATTTCGTCGTCAAAATGCGGATCAACCTCAAGCATTGTACGCTGCATCGCCATCTTCCAACCTTCTTCGTCCGGCGGTGGTCGTTCTCCGTTCCGACATGAGCTACATTGTTCCAAACAATCGTCCCCTCGTTGTAGGTGGCTCTCGGTCAGAACAACATCGAGACATGCCCAGTCAGACCCTTTTTGGCCACTCGGAGAACCGCCACAGAGCTATGACGACGACGAGAAGGACAACATACCGCACTCTGCTCGTACCTCGCGGCTCAGTTCAGTTTGCATCGCAGAAAGATCCATGGGAGAGAAAACCAACACAGGACAGACCATGATATATTGCTGATTCAATCGCACCTTTAGATCTCTCTTTGGCAGCAGCCAAGCAGCAGAAGCAGGAGGACTCGGTGGTTTTAATGAAGTCGCTTGTAACGAGATAATGTGTTCTTGTTAAGAAGAGGATTGGGAGCGTGGGGAGAGGGCACTTTCCCAGTCAGTGCAGTGTCCAGCACAAAGTCTCCGGTTTCATGATCACCGTCTGGGACTGAGCAAAAATAAAGGCAACAGACAAAAGCTAATACAGAAGCGTAGGCGTGGTGCATTTAATGAACCCCATGCCAGAGGGCAAACGCTCATGGACGGCTGGAACAACTAGGATTTAATGAAGATGCTCCACCGCAGCCGAGATCATCTTGATGCGTCGTCGTTGGTGATTGTCCTCAAAGCGAATAAGCTACGATGGCAGCGGCGGCCGGCGGCGATGGCACATAGTGGATGGTTGGACCGAAGTCAGACAAATTCAAAGCTGCTTCAGTATCATTCAAGCTATTTGAATAGAAGCTGCTTCATCCCTATAACTATGAATACCTGATAAAGCCATGGAAGCTTCTGGAAGAATCGACCTAACATGAGCCAGATCAACGGTCGGCCACCGTGCAACAACGAGCCAAAACGAGCCCGCCCGACTAGTGCTAGAAGCATGGTGACACCAAGATGGGCGCAAATCCGCTCACTGGGACGTTAGGCGAGAATGTGACAGCTTGCTTTGGGCTCCTCATTGTTGGAACGGTCACTATTGCTAATTGACAAATTGGCAAACCAAACAGACCGAGCCGAGGGGTAATTAACAGAACCGAAATCGATAAATATGATTTCGGAAAAACTTAAACCACCAGAGTTTAGTCCACTAATTACACCAAACAGGCCTTAGCCACCTTCCCTCGTCCATGAGCCGAAGTCGTCCTCAAATTTGGACCATCTGTGGAATAAGCAGAAAACATGTCTCTCTTCAAGCTAGGGAGACAGCTGGTGCCACCAGCCCTCGAAAACTGTAATGCCAAAGAGCCATTCTAACTAATCTAAGTTTCTCGCATAATCACGCTTCACCACATCCCAGGGATCTTGGTGTTTCTCTGAGCAGGTTTAAGGCTGACAAAGCTGGGCATAGCATTAGCATCGGGTGATGTTTGACGTTCATAAGTTTAGGCAACTAAACTTTTCTACTAATTCTGGTATGTATTCAGGCAGAAGGTTGGATACTGGCAATATTTCGTTATTATTTGCTATTACATTTTTTTGCACGTATTTGAAGTAAAAAGCACACGTTGTTGTTTTTCAAACAGCTGCTTGAGTTAACATGATTTGGTTTAATATTTTTCATTTCCAATCACCACGTTTAATTCTGAGAAATCTATTCATCATAGAATTAAGGGGTGGACGAATTACCATAAAGAAAAAATGGCATTTAGATTGAAAAGGTGTTAGTAAAAAATGTCACGATGTAAATGGCACAAAAAACAATAAATAGGACGTACACTACATCATTTTTGGGAAAGGCCCCAAACTTATACAAACCAGGGTTTAGATAGTATGAGGAAAAGGAAGCGTGGATGCTCCTGTGGACTAAGTTCTGAAAGTTCTCCTGGAAGTAAAGTCTAAATTATTAAAAATAAACTATCCCAAGAACATCTGCGGAAATCGCACCTGAAATTCTTTATAAAGTTACTTTGCAAATGGTTTTTACGGTTTCCTATAAAATTATTTATAAAGTTTATCCTGATTTTTTCACGAAAATACGTTCAAGAGTTCCTCTCTGGATTTTCTCTAGGATTTCAATTGTTGTTTTCTAAAAAAAACAATCCATTCAGGAAATATAGCAATAATTTACTCAGAAAAATGTCTACTCCTACTAAATATTCTACGAAAATCCGTCAATAACTTTTCGGTGAATCTTGGACTTTCTGAGTTAAAGACTTCACTATTAAATTTACTTCCAGTATTCTACGAAAACGAAATACGTATCTGCTGATACAAAGTAATTATATTGGAAGTAAATGGAATAGTGAAGACTTCTAACTCTGTACATTCCCTCCAATGCGCTCTATAAGAAGAAAAATCAGTGGAATTTCTATACATGAGTATCTCCTGCTGATCCTTTTGCAATTCTTCGTGAATTTATTTTAAGAAATTCTTCCTAGGCTAGCTTCCGGAAAGAAGAAAAACCTTCCAGAAGTATTTCATAAAGATCTATAGATAGTTCCTCCTTGAATAACTCCCAATTCCTCCGGAATTTGTTCCAGGAATTTCTCTGAAATTTTTTGGAGTTTCTCCGGCAGTTCCTACAGGTTTTCTCCGGATTACTCAGGGAATTTCCTCCAGGAATTCCCAGGTAAGCCTTCGGAAGTTCACTCGAGAATTCCTCGGAAGTTCCTCCAGACTATTCCTCCGGAAGGTTCCTCAGGAATTCCTCCGGAAGTTCCTCCAGGAATTCCTCGGAAGTTCCTCCAAGAATTCCTCGGAAGTTCACTCCAGAATTCCTCCGGAAGTTCCTCCGGGAATTCCTCCGAGTTCCTCAGAATTCCTCAGGAAGTTCCTCCGGGAATTCTCGTCCGGAAGTTCCTCGAGTCCTCGGAGTTCCTCCGGGAATTCTCGGAAGTTCCTCGGAATTCCTCCGGAAAGTCTCCGGGAATTCCTCCGGAGTTCCTCGAAATTCCTCCGGAAGTTCCTCCGAGGAATTCCTCGCCGGAAGTTCCTCCGGGAATTCCTCCGAGTTCCTCGGGAATTCCTCACCGGAATCCGTTCCTCCGGGAATTCCTCCGGAAGTTCCTCGATGGATATTCCTCGGAAGTTCCTCCGGAAGTTCCTCGGGAAGTTCCTCCGAGGAATTCCTCCGGAAGTTCCTCAGGAATTCCTCCGGAATTCCTCCGGAATTCCTCCGGAAGTTCCTCAGGAATTCCTCGGAAGTTCCTCAGGAATTCCTCGGAAGTTCCTCCGGGAAGTTCCTCCGGAATTCTTCGGAAGTTCCTCCTGGAAGTTCCTCAGGAATTCTCCAGAGTTCTCCTCCGGGAATTCCTCCGGAAGTTCCTCCGGAATTCCTCCGGAAGTTCCTCCGGAAATTCCTCGGAGTTCCTCCGAAATTCCTCCGGAAGTTCCTCCGGGAATTCCTCGGATTTCCTCCGGAGTAATTCCTCCAGGAAGTTCCTCAGGAATTCACCGGAAGTTCCTCGGGAATTCCTCCGGAAGAAGTTCCTCCGGAATTCACTCGGGAGTTCCTCAGGAATTCCTCGGAGAGTTCCTCGAATTCCTCGGAAGTTCCTCCAGGAATTCCTCCGGAAGATTCCTCCAGGAATTCCTCCGGAAGTTCCTCCGGGAATTCCTCCCGGAAGTTCCTCAGAATTCTCGGAAGTTCCTCAGGGATTCCTCAGTGGAATTCCTCCGGAAGTTCCTCCGGGAATTCCTCGGAAGTTCCTCGGAGAGTTCCTCCGGAAGTTCCTCGGGAATTCCTCGGAAGTTCCTCGAAATTCCCTCCGGAAGTTCCTCCGGGAATTCCTCCGGAAGTTCCTCCGAATTCCTCGGAAGTTCCTCGAAATTCCTCCGGAAGTTCCTGAGTTTCCTCCTTGGAATTCCTCGGGGTCCTCGGAAGTTCCGGAGTTCCTCAGGAATTCCTCCGGGAAATCCCGAGTTCCTCCCAATTCCTCGGAAGTTCCTCGGAAGTTCCTCCGAATTCCTCCGGAATCCTTGGAAGTTCCTCCTAGGAATTTCCTCGGAAGTTCCTCGGGAATTCCTCCGGAAGTTCCTCAGAATTCCTCGGAAATTTCCTCGGAATTCCTCCGGATTCCTCGAATTCCTCCAGAGTTCCTAAGAATTCCTCCGGAAGTTCCTCCAGAATTCCTCCGGAAGTTCTCACGATTCCTCGGAAGTTCCTACAGATTCACTACCTCCGGAAGTTCCTCCAGGAATTCCTCCGGAAGTTCCTCCAGGAATTCCTCGAGTTTCCTCCGGAGGAATCCCTCAGGAGATTCCTCCAGGAATTCCTCGGAAGTTCCTCGGAGAATTCCTCGGAAGTTCCTCCGGGAATTCCTCCTCGGGAAGTTCCTCAGGAATTCCTCCAGGAGTTCCTGAACCGAGGAATTCCTCGGAAGTTCCTCGGAATTCCTCCGGAAGTTCCTCAGGAATTCCTCCGAGAAGTTCCTCCGAGGAATTCTCGGAAGTTCCTCCGAGGAATTCCTCGGAACTCAGAATTCCAGGTTCATCTGGAAGTTCCTCGGAATTCTCCGGAAGTTCCTCCGGGAATTCTCCGAGTTCCTCGAGGAATTCCTCGAGTTCCTCCGGGAATTCCTCGGAAGTTCCTCGGAAGTATTCCTCCGGAAGATTCCTCCAGGAAATTCCTCAGGAAGTTCCTCCAGAAGTTCTCGGAAGTTCCTCAGGAATTCCTCCGGAAGTTCCTGATTCCGATTCGAATCTGAACAGTCTCCCCGGAGTCAACAATGCGTAACTTCTATTCAAAAAAGCGACCACTTCCTAGAGCCCAGCTTCCCACAACTGGGGAACCTCCGGAAAGTGGCCAATGTGCCTAAAATGTTCTATAAAATATTCTAATGTACTATAAATGTTGTTTTATTTTAGATGAAAAAAGATCTCAGTTTGAGTGTGTCCACAAGCTGGGTATCGAATCGACTCCAAAAAGTGGGAACTTTCCTTGTATATTATGTTCTCAAGAGACAACTTTCGAAGTGGGACACAATGCAGCTCAGATACCGAGCAAATATCTTCCATTGTATTTGTGTGTTAAAATCTCATTGAAGTTTGATGTGTGTCGCATAAGCTGCCTCTCAGAACTACTCCAAAAAAGCACCACTTCCCTTGTGGCATCAGGTTCCCAGGAAACCTCCAGAAGTGCCATCAAATTGCGCTCAGAAGTTCATAGGAATGTCTCTCACGTATTTGCGTTAGGCGAAAAATCACAAGTTCGATGCTCGCCATTGGCTCTAGGGGAATCGATCAGAAAGTGACCCACTTCCCCTAAGAGGGCACCTGGTTCCCAAGGTCTTGTGGACCGAAGGGCCGTCAATGTGGTTTTATGTTCTGGCAAATGTCTCCCTATTGTTACTTGCGTTGCAAAAAATCCCATGAAGTTCATTGTGTCGCATAGCTTGGTTTCAGTAACCAATCAAAAAGTGACTACTTCCCTTTGCCAGGGTATCAGGTTCTCATGGAACCTCTGGAAGTGGCTAATGTGGTCAGATACCTGCAAACGTTCTTCTATTGTTACTTGCAAGCAAAATCATGGGAATTCGATGTCGAAAGCTACCAGAACTATTCTTGCTAAAGTGACCATTTCCCTGAAAGGCACCAGGTTCCCCAGGAACCCCAAAAAAGTGGCCAATGCGCATAAGAAGTTCTGCAACAATCTCCTATTGTATTTGCGTGGCAAAATCATGAAGTTCTGATGTGTCGCAAGCTGAGTTTCAGAATCAATCAAAAAGTGACCACTTCGCCTTTGGGGCATCAGAGTTCTCAGAGAACCCTCCGAAAGGCTAACGTGATCTGATGTTTTGCAAATGTCTTCTACGTACTTGCGTAGCAAAACTGCTGGAGTCTGATGTGTCGAAAGCTGGGTTTCAGAACTATTTCAAAAAGTGATACTACTTCCTGAGGGCACTTAGGCTTCTAGGAACCTCCGTAAGTGGCCAATGCGCACTAAAAGTTCTAAAACAAGTACTCCCTGTATTGTATTTGGTGTGGCAAAATCATGAAGTTCGATGTGTCGCAAGTTGAGTTTCAGAATCAATCAAAAAAGTGCCCATTTCTTTGGGGTATTAGGTTTCCTAGGAAATCTCCGGAAGTAGAATACTAACGTGATTCGATGTTCTGTAAACGTTTTTTTATTGTACTTGGTGTTGCAAAATCATGGAGTTCGATGTGTCCAAAGTTGGGTTTCAGGAACCACTACCAATTCCTAAAGGGCGCCAGGTTTAGAACCTCCAGGCTGGCCAATGTACTGAATGCTCTGCACATGTCTTCTATTTTATTTGTGTTGCAAAATCCTTGAAGTTTGATGTGTCGCAAGCTGGGTTCAGAATCATTAGTGACAGCAACTTCCCTGAGGGCACCAGGTTCCCAGGGAACCTCCGAGTAATGTGAATGTTCTGCCACGCATGTGATGTTTCCGCACATGTCTTCTATTTTGTCGAAGGCAAAAATCATGAAGTTTTGATGTGTCGCAAGCTGGGCTTCGAATTATTATGTGCTGACCACTTCCTCAGTAATTTAAAGTTCCAGGAACCTGGAAGTGGCCAATGTGGTTGACGTTCTGCAAATGTCTTTGGTCACTTATGCTGCAAAATAATGAAGTTCGACGTATCATGTTGCCCTTAGAATCATTGAAAAGTGACCACTTCTCTGAGGGCTTCCAGGTTCTGTGACCTCCTGGAAGTGGCAATTCTGGGTATTGATGCTCTGTAACGTCTTCTATTGTATTTGTGTGGTAAAATCATGGCAGAGTTTGATGCTGTCGCAAGCTGGGTTTCAGAATTGACCAAAAAGCACCGCACTTTCCTAGGGGCATCAGGGTTCCTAAAAGGGAGACACTCCGGAAGTGGCCAATGTGGTCAGATGTTCTGTAAATGTCTTCTTATTGTACTTTGGTGTTTGCAAAAATCATGAAATTCGATGTGTCGTAAGTTGGGTTTCAAGATGATCAATCAAAAGTGGCTACTTCCCTGGGGGAACCAGGGTCTTGAACATCTCAAATCGATTTTTGAGGTCCAAACGTGCAGTTTCTATTCTACTATTGCAAAATGATGAATAAAAACGATTGTATAATTATTGAGAGCATTTACTACTATTAGTTATCTACGATTAAAAAGGAAGTTGACTGATTTTAGACCCCATTTGACCTCCAGGGGACCCCCTCGATAAAACCGTACCCATGACCAAATCACCAAATCAATACACCTATTTGTCAAAGGCTTATAGGTTTAATGGATCTTTCCTCCAACTTTCATGCAAATCGGTCCCGAAAACAAAGAGAATGCAGTGGATTTGCACCTAAAATCGTAGCCTGGCTGAAACTGGCTGGTTATCGAACACTAAGTTGCAGGAGTGGGCTTTCTCCAGTGTGTGTAATGTAATGCAAATAAGAAGAAGAAGAAGAAGAAGTGTAGAGGATGACTCCATGCTTGTCCATCGTTTCTAAAAAATTTTGTCTGCCCACCGACGTACCCGCTGTCATTTCCCACCCATTCAACAAAGTCTTTAAGTGTTGCTTCCAATTTTTGGCAAGCCACTTTAGTTTTATCTGTACAGCAGATTTCGAGTTGAATGTTGCACATGACGTGAGATGGCGCTGTCTTTTCTCTCCGCACGCCATTGATAGACTCATAAAAACCTTTGCATATCGTTCTGCCTACTTTTTTTCCCTTGCGTACTCACTAATAACTTGTTCTTTATTATTTTTTTTCCTGCATGGTGTAGTTCGTTTTTTGGCTGTTCTTGCTTCCTTGTACTGATCTCTATTCGATCGGGCAATTTGGATACCAAGTCCTGTTTATCCGGCTTCTGGCAAGCGTTCTTTGATCGTCTGTCACTCCTCTGATACTCTACATCGAACTCAACCCGTCCTGGGTCGCGCCTTCCCAGTGCCTACCACTTCCTCGTGCTGTTGTGCTTCACTGCTCCATGTGATCGACTCTACAGAAGTCGTTGATGTTTGTCGCTAACGTTGATTGCAGTTATCCCGATTCGTCGAGCTTCCTGGCGGTACTCAGCTGATACTCCTTCCGCCTCTACAATCGCTGGATATTGTAACGCATCGTTCGTTGTGATCTTTCGTTGTTCGACAAGAAGCTGACAACCGTGATCGAATTTTACTGACAACGAGGTAGTGATCAGAGTCAATGTTCGACTCTCTGAATGTCCGCCGCACATCGATAACATCCAAGAAATGGCGCCTCATCCACCAGTAGAACATGGTCTAGTCTGGTTGCAAGTTCTGCCCATTTGGGTGTTCTTTTCGTGCAAAAGTAGTGTGCATGCTGATGTACATCTCTGGCAGCAGCAAAATTTACTTCAGCCGTATGCCGTTGTCATTGGTAGTGGAGTGAATGCTCTCCCTACCGATAATGGTATTTTCCGAAAAGTCCTCTCACTGACTCTGGAGCGCTAGTATCTCCGATAACAATTTTCACGTCATGCTTTGGGCACTCCCCATAGGCTTTAGATCAAGACATTCATAAAACGTGTTCTTCACGTCGTCGGATTTATCGTTTGTCGGTAAGCGTAAACGTTGATTAGGCTGTAATTGAAGAACGGTACTTCTTGGGTATTCCTCAACACTTGTTGTGATTCGTTCGCTAATGCGGGTTTCACCGCATCACTCTGCTTCATCTGTTTGCCCATCACTACGAAAACCAACTCCATGGCTCTGCTTTTTTCACTGCCGCTGTGATAGATGTTATTTTGGAATACGGTATTGGTCATCGGGTCCACGGCTCGAAATTCACGTTCTTCCGGATCTGGACAACATCGGATTCTTGAATAGCAGCCACGTTCACTCCAAATCCTTCTGCAGTTCACGAGCCTTGAAGGCTCACTTCGTCCAGGTTCAGCTTTAGGGTCCTGACATTCCAGGTACCGAGTTTCCAATCATAGTCCTTATTTCTGCCGTTGCCGGGGTTTGCTGCAAAAATAACGTTCTCTTTTTCTTCTTATCTCCATTTTTCGTGGTATTTGAGAGGCTTCCAGCTACTCTTACCGGGGTCGCGTTGACTCATATCGCGATGATGGGGTTGCCACCTTAGGTATAGCTTGACGCGATACAGCATTTCCTGTTAATCAGCCGCTGGGTACCAGGCAGACGCTGTACTTGAGCCAAAATTTCACTGCAGTGAACAGTAGACGCTTGAGTAAATTTACTTGGCATTTACTCAAAGATTATAGGTCAAGTTACAGCTAGTGTATATTAATGAGAAAACTTTCACATTCTTTATTCAGCTTGAAACGGCATTTTCAGAACTCATGTTAACTCATCAGATACTAAATGAATGTAATCAATTAGAGAAAATTTCTATTACTTACTTAGTTATGTTGAGGCAGTATCACTTTCTTAGGATTGCCATGAATATCAAAGAAAAATTGGTCAGGAAATTCCGTGTTTATTCCAGATAAAAGACATTAGAACGAAAAGAAGAAAAGTGCTGAAGTTCAAGTTTAACTTTAGTAATTCAATGGACTTATAACAAAAACTGAAACAATTAGAATATTCAAGTCTACAAAAGAAATATAATTTTGAAAAAAAATGTTTAAACATAGTCGATCTATTTCTTCTTCTCTGACATTACATCCCTTACTGATTATAATTACCTCGCGGCTTAAGGGCAAGCCAGAGTAAACGCGACGTGCGATGCGACTCGACGCGATAGTGCAATTTGACAGCCTGTTGATAATACGATTGTTATTCTTTTACGTGAGGTCGCGTCGCGTTTCCATCAATGCTCGTCGCGGCTTTACTTCTGGGCTTATTGCCCCTTCGAGTTTTTTAGTCCTTCACAGATATCAACTGGAGGTTTAGCCGCGCATCTTCCCGCTAGGCTAAAGAAGGCCCCATCGATCTTATTATTTTCCATGATTTAAAATGGGATTTTTGTATATCGTAGTTGTTACTCCGTGATCGAATGACCAGAACAATCGCAATTCGCCTAGGGAACCAATGGTGGATGGAAGGCGCATGGAATTTGCTCTCCACCTCAATGTGCACAGTCCGAGAGCTCTACTAATTTTGGATGGTAGATAACGGCCACGATAACGACCACGTCCTCACGGTCATCGGGTATGGGAAGGAATTGATGATGCAGTCACTCGGCCACTGCAAGCCGAGAAAACCTCTGCACTCCCCACGAGTTCATGCGGGTCGACGATTCTGTCCGGAGCTCCATTGCGTCATGCTTCGGATGGCTGCTTCAATCTCCTGCAATGATGGAGCTTCGGAGTTTACGCGGGTAATGCTTCGCACCCTTGGCAGCTCATACCGAGATGTCGGGCGTCGAAACTTGAAGAAGTTGTTCGAAATACTCGAACCAATATTTCAGCTGATCAGCTCATCCATGTTGTTCTCGCTTGTATCAATAATGGACTTCCTAATGGCCGTAGACTGCTCCTCTAGGCTGCCACCTTTCCGGAACATCCGCTGCCCGAGATCCAAGTTCTTCAATGAACGATCTTTTAACAGCTGGATCTTCTAGTCGGCGTGTGTTGAATCGCCGTTCGACTCTCTCCTCCTGCCACTGAATCCGAGCAATGTTAGTAAGGTCTACTAACACTTTTTAATATCTACAGCTTGTAGCAAGTGGAAAATATCACTAATCTAAATAATATATTTTCTGAAGTAACAGGAACTTGGTCATATTTGAACATGATGCAATAGTACTAGGTACTAGGGAACACTTTTCTGAATCGTGCAATTTGTCACCAAAATTTATCATCAAAATATATCGTTGAAAAACACTGAGAGATCTTCCCCTACCATTTTAGTACAGATTTATCATATTTAAGCCCATTTTTCAACATTACAAAATATAACGTGTACAAATTGTTGCAAAACTCGATTTTTTCAGTTTTCGTAATATTTATCCGTAACGTAGAACTCGTGCAGGTAAAACCACTTTTTTGCAACTAGTTGCACAAACTACTATTTTCGGTTCATTGCTTTTCCTTTTTATTCATTTTTTGCTCAAGCTAAATACTAATTCACATATATATTGCATTATGCTGAAACTACACAATTAATTATATTCGTGGTTCTTCCATCCTCTTATTATCTTCCGGACCGCGCTTATCAAAAACTAATTTCCATCAGAGGTTATCGTTCTTCCATTCGCCGCAGGGTACCATTCTTAAGGTAGCACTTCAACCTGCAGCACTTTCCCCCACAAAACGAAACGATAAAATCCCGAAAACCAATGGGCTGTTATTTTTCCAAACCTACGTGGATCTTCGATCAAACCTCCCGTTCCCGTACCTACTGAGCAAAGCGGCGCACTCGACGGGGTGCGTCCAAAATCGATTCCATTTGTTCCAACCACACAACCCTGCAAAAAAAACCCACGACGCAGCAGTGTTGCTCAATATTTTGTACCGTCGTCGGCAGCATGATGGGGCTCCATATGCGAGCGTAATGCAGCGCACTCCCAACTGTGATTATTTATTTCACCAGGCTTATCGATGCTATTAGCCTTGACGAGTGTCATTATTTGCAACGACTTTGGAGTAAGAAAGCAGTTGCACGTTCCAATGCAGTGCCCAATGCGGACGGACCTGGGGGAGACACGCAGTGGTATCGTATTCATAAGAATTACGCACCGCCTTCTTAGATCGTGATCGCCACCGCCCAATGCACAGTTTGACAGAGGAGCATATTTCCATCATGGCGGTTAGATCCGAGTGACAGCTGCGCCCTGTTTTTCTTTCTTTGCTCTATAGAAATTAACGCCGCCATTCTCACTCCGTAACGCATCGTAGGCATTGTTCCCGACGGCGCAGCGCGGCAACGGTAATCGCTAAAAAGCGACGAACTTTTGCCGCACGGGAACTGCGATGAGGGAGAAGACAAGCGAACCAGCAGAATCCGGTGGGCTAAGTAAATACTTGACATTGTTTGCGCCTGGCTTGATGAACCAGAACCCATTCCATTTGTTTTGCCCCATTTTGCAAGGGTGAGAGACCGTACGTACCTAAAGTATGGCTGTATGCCTGATGCTCGGAACAAACGCATTCATGTATATACCTCCTCAGCGCGACTCGCAGTGGTGGGGTACAACAAAAAATGGATAAATTGAGAAAACGAAAATAGTAAAAAATAAAACAAAAACATTCGAAACAAATAGTAGGAAAAATAACGTAATACTTTTGAAAGCTTTGTCTAGAAATTACTGGCAAAAGATAGGAAGAAAACACCAGACGTTACTCACTTTGCGGTCACTGTGTGTCACAAATGAGGATATGCAGTATTTTTTTTCGAAAAATTTCGTTTCAGGTTATTGTGGATTTACTTGACCAATGGATTCGAAGGTCGGTTCACTTGCCTATTTTAAACGTTCCCTTTTCCAGCAAGGTTTGCCAAACACAATAAATGTTCGGTAGATTACCTTGTTTTTTGCACCTTGTCAATCAAAACAGATGTCAAAACATCGGAAAAAGAAAGAGAAGTCCGAGGGAAACAGCAAAAAGCACGTGGAAGACTTGTCAGTTTTGACAGATTTTACTATGAAAACCGGTGTGAAGGTGAAAACGGCGATTTCAACGACCGTTCAAGGAGCGACTATTTCGAACGGTCGGGTCCAATATGGAAATCCACGTACAATACTCGAAACGAAAACGGAATTTGAGTCTAGCGAAATCAATTTTTTTGATTTCGTTGCGTAAACTTCCAGCTAGTTTTTAACGAAACGAAACGGAATTCCGAAGAAAATAATAACCAATACCAATCTCATATAATGAAAAAAATACGACTTCGCCACTGAACAAAACCATAAGGCAAGTGAATTGAGCAAGTCGCTTGAATCGAACGCGAACTGAACGTGTAAACACCTTAATTCAATTCACTTGAACGAAAAGAAAGTTGAATATGCCCCATCTTTGGCAAGTCAATTGAATTCAACTGAGTTGTTCAATTCACTTGCCCTGTCAAAACGTAGCATAAAGATTATATGATTTACAAATTATTCTATTTACCTTTAGTCGGAATCCCATTCGGAATAAATGAATACGTAGGGTTTTCTTCTAAAAACCTCTTCTGCGTTTTGTTAGAAATGTTCAAGCTGAAACGAAATACACATTTGTTGATCTAACAATTGTAGATGAGATCGTCGATATATAACGGTATGATTCGTCTACATATTTTGCACAGCATTGATGGTTACAATGGGCCCTCCTTAGCCGTGAATAATAATTGAATTATGTGTCAATGGTCCTCCTTAGCCGTGCGGTAAGACGGGGCCCTCCTTAGCCGTGCGGTAAGACGCGCGGCTACAAAGCAAGACCATGCTGAGGGTGGCTGGGTTCGATTCCCGGTGCCGGTGTAGGCAATTTTCGGATTGGAAATTGTCTCGACTTCCCTGGGCATAAAAGTATCATCGTGTTAGCCTCATGATATACGAATTCAAAAATGATAACTTGGCTTAGAAATCTCGCAGATAATAACTGTGGAAGTGCTTAATGAACACTAAGCTGAGAGGCGGCTCTGTCCCAGTGTGGGGATGTAATGCCAATAAGAAGAAAAAGAAGATGATGGTAACAATCAGTTGGATATGGACATCATCAACGCTTATCTGAAAGATATTTTCAATTTTGGAAGGTAATATTTATTTTGTTTAGTTAACATCATTTATGTCCAATACAGGCTTTCAAGATCAAAAATAGGATTACCGCTGGAACTTTTTAAATGGAATGATAATTTCGTGAAAGTTTAGAATGATCCTTCATCAGTTTTTGAAACGACTTGTGGGAAGCAAATCCAATCCAATCCAAATTCAATCCAAATCCAATCCAAATCCAATCCAAATCAAATCCAAATCCAATCCAAATCCAATCCAAATCCAATCCAAATCCAATCCAAATTCAATCCAAATTCAATCCAATCCAAATCCAACCCAAATCCAATCCAAACCAATCCAAACCAATCCAAACCAATCAAATCCAATCCAAACCAATCCAAACCAATCCAATCCAAACCAACCCAATCCAAACCAACGAAACCAAACCAATCCAATCCAAACCAACCAAACCAATCCAACCAATCCAACCAAACCAACCAAATCCAACCAAACCAATCCAAACCAACCAAACCAATCCAAACCAATCCAAACCAATCCAAACCAATCCAAACCAATCCAAACCAACCAAACCAATCCAAACCAATCCAAACCAATCCAACCAATCCAAACCAATCCAAACCAATCCAAACCAATCCAAACCAACCAAACCAATCCAAACCAATCAAATCCAATCCAAACCAACCAAACCAATCCAAACCAATCCAAACCAACCAAACCAATCCAAACCAATCCAAACCAACCAAACCAATCCAAACCAATCCAAACCAACCAAACCAACCAAACCCAATCCAAACCAACCCAAACCAATCCAAACCAATCCAAACCAACCAAACCAATCCAAACCAACCAAACCAACCAAACCAATCCAAACCAATCCAAACCAATCCAACCAATCCAAACCAACCAAACCAATCCAAACCAACCAAACCAATCCAAACCAATCCAAACCAACCAAACCAACCAATCCAAACCAATCCAAATCCAACCAAACCAAACCAAATCAAATCCAAATCCAATCCAACACCAATCCAAATCAAACCAAACCAATCTGGAATCCAATCCAAATCAAATCCAATCCAACCCAATCCAAACCAATCCAATCCAACACAATCCAATCCAATCCAATCCAATCCAAATCAAACCAAACCAATCCAAACCAAACCAACCAAATCCAAACCAATCCAAATTCAAACCAAATCCAAACCAACCAAATCCAATCCAAACCAATCCAAACCAATCCAAACCAACCAAACCAATCCAAATCCAATCCAAATCCAATCCAAACCAATCCCAAACCAACCAAATCCAATCCAAACCAATCCAAACCAACCAAACCAATCCAAACCAATCCAAACCAATCCAAACCAATCCAAATCCAATCCAAACCAACCAAACCAATCCAAATCCAATCCAAACCAATCCAAACCAATCAAATCCAATCAAACCAATCCAACCAACCAAACCAACCAAATCCAACCAAGTCCAATCCAAACCAATCCAAATCAAATCCAAACCAATCCAACCAACCAAATCAAATCCAAACCAATCCAAATCAAACCAAATCAAATCCAAACCAATCCAAACCAACCAAACCAATCCAAATTCAATCCAATCCAAACCAATCCAAATCAAACCAAACCAATCCTAATCCAATCCAAACCAACCAAACCAACCAAATCCAATCCAAACCAATCCAAACCAATCCAATCCAAACCAATCCAAACCAACCAAACCAATCCAAACCAACCAATCCAAATCCAATCCAATCCAAACCAACCAATCCAAACCAATCCAAACCAATCCAAACCAACCAAACCAATCCAAACCAATCCAAACCAATCCAAACCAACCAACCAATCCAAACCAATCCAAACCAATCCAAACCAATCCAATCCAAACCAATCCAAACCAACCAAACCAATCCAAACCAATCCAGATCCAACCAAACCAATCCAAACCAATCCAAACCAATCCAAACCAATCCAAACCAACCAAACCAATCCAAACCAACCAAACCAATCCAAACCAATCCAAACCAATCCAAACCAATCCAAACCAATCCAAACCAACCAAACCAATCCAAACCAATCCAAATCCAATCCAAACCAACACAAACCAATCCAAACCAATCCAAACCAACCAAACCAATCCAAACCAATCCAAACCAATCCAAACCAACCAAACCCAAACCAACCAAACCAATCCAAACCAATCCAAACCAATCCAAACCAATCCAAACCAACCAAACCAATCCAAACCAACCAAACCAACCAAATCCAACCAAACCAATCCAAATCCAATCCAAACCAACCAAACCAATCCAAATCCAATCCAAATCAAACCAAATCCAATCCAAACCAATCCAAATCAAATCCAAACCAATCGAAACCAATCCAAACCAATCCAAATCAAACCAAACCAATCCAAACCAATCCAAAACCAATCCAATCCAATCCAAACCAATCCAATCCAAACCAATCCAACCAATCCAAATCAACCAAATCCAATCCAAATCAAACCAAACCAAATCCAAACCAATCCAAACCAATCCAAATTAAACCAAACCACCCAAACCCAATCCAAACCAATCCAATCCAAACCAATCCAAACCAATCCAAACCAATCCAAACCAATCCAAATTAAATCCAAACCAATCCAAACCAATCCAAACCAATCCAAACCAATCCAAACCAATCCAAACCAACCCAAACCAATCCAAACCAATCCAAATTCAATCCAATCCAAACCGATCCAAACCAATCCAAACCAACCAAACCAATCCAAACCAATCCAAACCAATCCAAACCAATCCAAACCAATCCAAATCCAATCCAAACCAATCCAAACCAACCAAACCAATCCAAACCAATCCAAACCAATCCAAATTCAATCCAAACCAATCCAAACCAACCAAACCAATCCAAACCAAACCAATCCAAACCAATCCAAACCAATCCAAACCAATCCAATCCAAACCAATCCAAACCAATCCAAACCAATCCAATCCAAACCAATCCAAACCAATCCAAACCAATCCAAACCAATCCAATCCAAACCAATCCAAACCAATCCAAACCAATCCAAACCAACCAAACCAATCCAAACCAATCCAACCAATCCAACCAATCCAAATCCAATCCAAATCCAACCAAACCAATCCAAACCAATCCAAACCAACCAAACCAATCCAAACCAATCCAAATCCAATCCAAACCAACCAAACCAACCAAATCAAACCAAACCAATCCAAACCAATCCAAACCAATCCAAATCAAATCCAAACCAATCCAAACCAATCCAAACCAACCAAATCCAATCCAAATCAAACCAAACCAATCCAAATCCAATCCAAACCAATCCAAATTCAATCCAATCCCAATCCCAAACCAATCCAACCCAAATCCAATCCAAACCAATCCAAATGAAACCAAACCAATCCAAACCAAATCCAAACCAATCCAAACCAACCAAACCAATCCAAACCAATCCAAACCAATCCAAACCAACCAACCAAACCAAACCAACCAACCAATCCAACCAATCCAATCCAACCAATCCAATCCAACCAATCCAAACCAATCCAAACCAATCCAACCAACCAAACCAATCCAAACCAATCCAACCAATCCAAATTCAATCCAAACCAATCCAAACCAACCAAACCAATCCAAATCAACCAAACCAATCCAAATTCAATCCAATCCAATCCAATCCAACCAATCCAATCCAAACCAATCCAAACCAAATCCAAACCCAATCCAAACCAATCCAAACCAATCCAAACCAATCCAAACCAATCCAAACCAATCCAATCCAATCCAATCCAAACCAATCCAAACCAATCCAAACCAATCCAAACCAATCCAAACCAATCCAAACCAATCCAAACCAACCAAACCAATCCAAACCAACCAAACCAATCCAAACCAATCCAAACCAACCAAACCAACCAATCCAAACCAACCAAACCAATCCAAACCAACCAAACCAATCCAAACCAATCCAACCAATCCAAACCAACCAATCCAATCCAATCCAAACCAATCCAAACCAATCCAAACCAATCCAAACCAACCAAACCAATCCAAACCAATCCAAATCCAATCCAAATTCAATCCAAATTCAATCCAAATCCAATCCAAATCCAATCCAAATCCAATCCAAATCCAATCCAAATCCAATGCAAATCCAATGCAAATCCAATCCAAATCCAATCCAAATCCAATCCAAATCCAAATCCAATCCAAATCCAATCCAAATCCAATCCAAATCCTATCCAAATCCAATCCAAATCCAATCCAAATACAATCCAAATCCAATTCAATTGGATTGGGAACAATAATGGAAGTGCTGAAGGATGAAAATCAACCGCCATTAAACTTGCTTTTGAGTCGGATCACAGAAGTTCATACCGAACGGAAATATACGGGTAGTGACAGTTAGAACGAAAGACGGCAGCGACAAACTTGCACTTCCGAAGATCTGCATCCTTCCAATCTGTGACAATATTGAATCATCAGAGGAAAACTAGGACTCCTCCACTGGCGGAGGTCGAGAGACCTCCGCGGACCAGTTATGTTATGTAATGTTTTTAATTTAAAAAAGTTAATCGGCACATTTTTTAATGATAGCCACTTTCGGCCTTTGCTTCAAATCCAAGAAACGGGCAGCAGGGACTATGTACAAGGACTTGACGATCCCTCCCCAGGCCATCTGCGAGTTGTGGGGCTTGCCTAAGATGTGGTGGGGTTTGACAGTGGGGTTTGACAGTATCCGCAAGTAGGCCCCACCAAAGCGACCGTGTGCCGCTCAAAGCGCATAAGCCCAAGTCCTGGTGTTAGGTGGGACGCTAAACAGCCCTGACACGACGGCCCTCCGACGAGACAGGAGGTTTGCGCAGGCCCAATAAGCCGCCTAGAAAACCAATCATTACGAACAATATAAGAGATAATGCGACTCGATATAATCGGCAAAGACCCGGGCGCCGAATACAGGATCACGATTGGAAGCTTGGAACATGGAATTGCAAGTCGCTAGGTTTCGCAGGTTGCGACAGGATGATCTACGATGAATTACATTCCCGCAACTTCGACGTCGTGGCGCTGCAGGAGATTTGCTGGACAGGACAGAAAGTGTGGAAAAGCGGGCATCGAGCGGCTACCTTCTACCAAAGCTGTGGCACCACCAACGAGCTGGGAACCGGCTTCATAGTGCTGGGTAAGATGCGCCAACGCGTGATTGGGTGGCAGCCAATCAACGCAAGGATGTGCAAGCTGAGGATTAAAGGCCGTTTCTTCAACTATAGCATCATCAACGTGCACTGCCCACACGAAGGGAGACCCGACGACGAGAAAGAAGCGTTCTACGCACAGCTGGAGCAGACATACGATGGATGCCCACTGCGGGACGTTAAAATCGTCATCGGTGACATGAACGCACAGGTAGGAAGGAGGAAATGTATAGACCGGTCATCGGACCAGATAGTCTGCACACCGTATCGAATGACAACGGCCAACGATGCATAAACTTCGCAGCCTCCCGCGGAATGGTAGTCCGAAGCACCTTCTTTCCCCGCAAAAATATCCACAAGGCCACATGGAGATCACCTAACCAAGAAACGGAAAACCAAATCGACCACGTTCTAATCGACGGTAAATTCTTCTCCGACATCACGAACGTCCGCACTTACCGCAGTGCGAATATTGAATCCGACCACTACCTCGTTGCAGTATGTCTGCGTTCAAAACTCTCGACGGTGTACAACACGCGTCGAAGTCGGACGCCGCGGCTTAACATTGGGCGGCTACAAGATGGTAGACTAGCCCAAGAATACGCGCAGCAGCTGGAAGTGGCACTTCCAACGGAAGAGCAGCTAGGCGCAGCGTCTCTTGAAGATGGCTGGAGAGATATTCGATCCGCCATTGGTAGCACCGCAACCGCTGCACTTGGCACGGTGCCCCGGATCAGAGAAACGACTGGTATGACGGCGAATGTGAGCAGTTAGTGGAAGAGAAGAATGCAGCATGGGCGAGATTGCTGCAACACCGCACGAGGGCGAACGAGGCACGATATAAACAGGCGCGGAACAGACAAAACTCGATTTTCCGGAGGAAAAAGCGCCAGCAGGAAGATCGAGACCGTGAAGAAACGGAGCAACTGTACCGCGCTAATAACACACGAAAGTTCTATGAGAAGTTAAATCGTTCACGTAAGGGCCACGTGCCACAGCCTGATATGTGTAAGGACATAAACGGGAACCTTCTTACGAACGAGCGTGAGGTGATCCAAAGGTGGCGGCAGCACTACGAAGAACACCTGAATGGCGATGTGGCAGACGAAGATGGCGGTATGGTAATGGACCTGGGAGAACGCGCGCAGGACATAATTCTACCGGCTCCGGATCTCCAGGAAATCCAGGAGGAGATTGGCCGGCTGAAGAACAACAAAGCCCCTGGGGTTGACCAACTACCAGGAGAGCTATTTAAACACGGTGGTGAGGCACTGGCTAGAGCGCTGCACTGGGTCATTACCAAGATTTGGGAGGAGGAAGTTTTGCCGCAGGAGTGGATGGAAGGTGTCGTGTGTCCCATCTACAAAAAGGGCGATAAGCTGGATTGTAGCAACTACCGCGCAATCACATTGCTGAACGCCGCCTACAATAAACTCTCCCAAATCTTATGCCGTCGACTAGCACCAACTGCAAGGGAGTTCGTGGGGCAGTACCAGGCGGGTTTTATGGGCGAACACTTCACCACGGACAAGGTGTTCGCCATTCGCCAAGTACTGCCTAAATGCCGCAACACGAATACAACACATCATCTATTCATCGACTTCAAAGCCGCATATGATACAATCGATCAGAACCAGCTATGGCAGCTAATGCACGAACACGGTTTTCCGGATAAACTGACACGGTTGATCAAAGCGACGATGGATCGGGTGATGTGCGTAGTTCGAGTTTCAGGGGCATTCTCGAGTCCCTTCGAAACCCGCAGAGGGTTACGGCAAGGTGATGGTCTTTCGTGTTTGCTATTCAACATCGCTTTGGAAGGGGTAATACGAAGAGCAGGGATTAACACGAGTGGAACAATTTTCAATAAGTCCGTCCAGCTATTTGGTTTCGCCGACGACATAGATATTATGGCACGTAACTTTGAGAAGATGGAGGAAGCCTACATCAGACTGAAAGTCATCAACACGTCGAAGACGAAGTACATGATAGGCAGAGGTTCAAGAGAAGACAATGTGAGCCACCCACCGCGAGTTTGCATCGGTGGTGACGAAATCGAGGTGGTAGAAGAATTTGTGTACTTGGGCTCACTGGTGACTGCCGAAAATGACACCAGCAGAGAAATTCGGAGACGCATAGTGGCTGGAAATCGTACGTACTTTGGACTCCGCAAGACGCTCCGATCGAATAGAGTTCGCCGCCGTACCAAACTGACAATCTACAAAACGCTAATTAGACCGGTAGTCCTCTACGGACACGAGACCTGGACGATGCTCGTGGAGGACCAACGCGCACTTGGAGTTTTCGAAAGGAAAGTGCTGCGTACCATCTATGGTGGGGTGCAGATGGCGGACGGTACGTGGAGGAGGCGAATGAACCACGAATTGCATCAGCTGTTGGGAGAACCATCCATCGTTCACACCGCGAAAATCGGACGACTGCGATGGGCCGGGCACGTAGCCAGAATGTCGGACAGTAACCCGGTGAAAATGGTTCTCGACAACGATCCGACGGGCACAAGAAGGCGAGGTGCGCAGCGGGCAAGGTGGATCGATCAGGTGGAAGATGACTTGCGGACCCTCCGTAGACTGCGTGGTTGGCGACGTGTAGCCATGGACCGAGCCGAATGGAGAAGACTCTTATATACCGCACAGGCCACTTCGGCCTTAGTCTGATTAAATAATAATAATTCAAATCCAAGAACGTTGGAAGTTACTATCCCGATGCAGTCTCTCCAATTGTTGAGGTAATCCTTTCTGTTCTAGTGGTGATATGGTTTGCATGAACGGTGCATGAGTCAATCTGTTGAACTTCAGTCAACTAATCCAAAATTCTGTCTGTGGCATTTATTGCCAACGCAATCTAAGACTGTTTAGTATAAGCCCTTCTAAACAAAGTCCCACGCTTGGTTATTCGATGTGCAATATCGCGATTGCACGCCGGAGGAAGAAGAGCGCTATTCAACCTTCAGAACAGTTCGCCACCGAATATGGCCAGCTTGGACAATGATCTCTGAATGTTACATTTTATAATACACGAGAAAGGCACCATCGCTACTAGATGAATTATTGATTTGTTATTAGAATACTGTTGCTCGTGAAACAGCTATTTGACTATTAATAAATAATTGAAATAAAATTAATAAAAATTCCGCGAAAACAAATAAAAGTTTCGTTTCGTTTTGCCAAGGAAAAAAGTGTGTTATGGCATACCCTTAATCACAACGAGCTCATTTCAACTGATTGGAGCAAAACGTTACCCTCCCGACCGGCCCGGGTCATACCCTCCTATCCTCGTTCCCCGATACCCAAAACACGGAAGCCAAGTACGATCGAATTGCCCTCACTCGACGAAACATTCGGATTCGGAGTCGATTCGAACCCCCTTTGGCTCCGCGTCATTCCGTTATCAATTTTCCACTCCACATTGCACTGCATTTTGCAGCACCCTCATTATGCAAATTCGAATCGAGAGCTCGACACAATAAAAGCGCCCCGCAGAGCCAGCGAAGGATTCCCATCTTTTGAGCAAACATATTCGAGTATTGGGAGAGGCCCCTCCTCCCAGTCACTTGAAGCAGACCACACCGCAAAACACCATCGGTATGGAACCCCTGAAAGCAACGGCCCGCACCAGTATTGAAGTTCCATGGCGTTGGGGATGGAGGTGGCGGCACGACGGAGGATAAACACTTCTTCCATCACCGCCATCAGATCCGAGTAGGCAGGCAGTGCATCCAAGCAGTCCGAACAGTTCTACGCTTTCTTCGATTCTCCCGGTCTCCATATCATTCTTGTGGCGTTGCATTTTGCATTCGTTCTTGTTCTTGTGAAAAGAACCCCCTAGTTTTTTTTCTTTCCCCCTTTTCTTTGCATAAAATGACAATATAATTTGTGTTCGAAATTACGCTTTCAATTGAATGAGCCATGAATATTCCTCCAACACACACACACAGACACTCACACACCAAATGGAGCGTCGCCCTGCCTCATCGCTTCGAGCTTTCTTCTTTTAACTCTTTGCCAATTCTGCCAATCTACGGGGTGTGGGGTTCCACAAGGAGAGTGAGCGAACCCTTGTTGACCCTCGTTGTTGAACATGACCGTCCACGGTTTTCGCATCGGATAGTGTAGACTTCCTAAGGAAGTTGTGGCATTTTATTCAACCCTGGAAATTTATTATTATTTTTTTAATGAACCAAACAAATTTTAATCATATAGGAGATCTAATAATTGCAAATATAATATTATTATCTTCGTGTCTTCTTTGATTATGCTTTCACAAATCTTGAACTTCTAACACAAACATAGAATAGTTAGCTACTATCCAGGTTATTGGTATCTACCATTGAAAAGAGCACCTACATAACGCTAATACCTTATCTCAATGACATTAATCGACTCTCGGACTATCAAATCGCTTTGACTCCCCCGATTGTATGCTATCGGAGCTGCACATTGCCACAACAGCTGCTCTACCTACCGACTGGCTTATGATGAAACGAATCCAAAAGCCATTTCGGTTGCCACCGGTGACTCCCAGGACTCGGATTCCCTCAATACAGCATACTTAATAAAACAGTATCCATTTACTACCTCGATCCAAGTCGGGATGATTACGTGTTTGATCCTGTATCGGGGAGCTCACTGCTCGTCCGAACATCGACCAAAACAAGAAAACAACACCGAATGGACAGCACAGATCAAAAGGAGCTCGGATTCATAAGATTTTAATTCGGTTATTGTTGTTTGCTTTGGAGGAATATTGAATGGGGAGCAAACATCGCCGGAAGGGATAAACTCTCCGGCCGGTGGCGATAGATACAGCAGATGGTGGGTGCAGTTTAAATTTTTCATCAGATAGCAACTTCCGGAATCAAGAACCACTTCCGGTAGATTACGAGCGCTCATGGGGGTGCAAATGTGCAGAACGGAATGTGCCACGATAGGACGAGATGTTCTCTCTGCAATTCGGCCAAGGTGATTCTTCGACTGCAAGGCATTTCGGAATGTTGTGCTTTTTCCCTTCGGAAGAGCCCACCCCCATCTTCGTTACATAATTAATTTCCACTCGAGCTGCGGAAAAGTGGAACGGACATGAAACTGTGAGCTCGATTCGTTGGAGTCATCGCTGAGCAAAGCGAGCAGATTGTAGAACAACTTTGGAACCAAACTCATCACATATGCTGGAGGGCACGCGCACACTTTCGAATAACGGATGATGTCGGGTGAGCTGAGCTGCGAGCCCTCCGAATGGGGAATGTGTATTTTTTGCCATCCCTTGGAACAACAACGAGCTGCGTCATAGCACGTGTTGGCAGCATCGACAACGGCAACCACGTTCGTTCGGTTGTTCTTATTCATTAGAAAGTTTGCTCCGCCAGCAGAGAGGTGGTGGGAGTGCTTAGAGCTTATGCTTACCAACTAGCTGCGGGAGATGCATCGCCATATCTACTAAATGAGTGCGCAGTTTGAGGACGATGGCGGCGGCAGTTGGGCGGACGAGATACTAGAAAAGTTTTACCACTCTGGAGCTTGGATCATGTGAGAACGTTGCTGTTGGTTGATTGCGATTTGAAATTCTGGCCTCGAAGTTTCTTCATATAATGCGACCCAACAAGCGAAGATTGAGTTAGCTTATTTGAGTTCTATCGTTGCTGATTTTATGTGGTGGTGATGCTGATGAGAGCATGCGTTGTAAATGCAGGAATGTTCATTTGTTAAGTTGAGGAGATAATAAAATTAAGAATCAAATGAAAAGAAAGCAAGTAGATGAGAAGACAAGAAGACAAGAAGACAAGAAGACAAGCAGACAATAAAACAAAAAGACAAGAAGACAAGAAGACAAAAAGACAAGAAGACAAGAAGGCAAGAAGACAAGAAGACAAGAAGTCAAGAAGACAAGAAGACAAGAAAACAAGAAGACTAGAAGACAAGAAGGCAAGAAGGCATCCCTTCTTGCTTCTTCCTTCTCCCATCTGTTTTCTCTTTCCTTCTCCTTTTCTCTTTCTTCTTATTTCCTTCTTCCTGCTTCATTATTCCTTCTTCATTTCCCTGCTTCTTCCATCCATCTTTCTTTTTTTTGTTTTTTCTTCCTTCCTCCTTTCCTTCTACCTTCTCACTTCTTCCTTCTTCCACCTTTTTTCTTCTATTTCCTTTTTGCTTTGTCCATCTCCCTTACTTCGCCACCCTTCTTCCTTCCTTATTCTACCTTCTCGATTCTTACTTCTTCGTCCTTCTTTCTTCCTCCTTCTTTCTTCTTTTGTTTTCTTCTTCCTCCTTCTTTTTTCCCTTTCCCTACTTACTTCTCCTTTCTTCCTTAACCTGAATCCGAGCGTTAAGTTCTGTTTTGTGCCGTCAGAAATTTAATTTATAAGTTCGCAATTTGGACGTGTTTCGCATTCTTTTCTGGGCGAGTAAAATAATTTGAAAGTAAACACTTCAGTGCACTTTGGTTGTTCTGGAAACAGAATAATCGTGCGATCATGGAAATGCTTTGTTCTGATTTGTGCGGTTGAGGTGGGTCATTGAATAACTTTGACATAACTTCGCAAAAAAATATTATTCAGTCAGTACATTTAAAGGTAATTGCCTATATGCTGGGTATTAAGCCACCCGGAGTGGAAATTAATTACTATGTCTGAAACTTGATTATGCATATGTACAACATGTGATAGATTTAGTTCGGAAAAGGTATTGGAGGGTAACCGCCCCTTCGGTGGGTTTGATCCCACGACCCCAGTTCGCATGACAGGTGCTTTCCCTACTAAGCTACGAAAGACCTCCGTCGTCCACCGCAGCTTAGCGGGTACTGTTGAAACCAAATTCCCAGCACCAGGTACCAGCCGATCTCTCGCAATACATTATTTAGTTGCTGAACATGGAAGGAAGCCGCCTACCTAGAGGAACTTTAAATCACATTCTCATTTAACCACTATCCCTTTCCTGTGGCGCTCGCGGAGGTGCAGAGGATTACGTGGTCTCTTGTAGCAATGAGTGTCGAACTAAATTTTCTCTCATAATCCAAAATTTACTGTGAGAGCGTGACCAACATAGTTATTGATCTGAAACTTCAAAGCATTGGTGAGCTGCGCATATTAATTGTTTCTTCTCCCTTCTTTCTTCTACAATCTTCCTTTTCCTTCATTGATTCTTTTTTCTTCTTTCTTTTTCATTCTTCGTTTTCCTTCTTTATTTTTTCTTCTTCATTATTGTTTCTTCCTTCTACCTTCCTTCTTTATCCTTCTTCTTTCTTCCTATCCCTTCGTCCTTTTCCTTTCTTCATACTTCCTTCTTCTTTCTCGATTTTTCTTTCTTTTTTTCTTCCTTCTTCCATGTTCCTTTTTCCTCTCTTCTTTTTTTCTTCCCTTTTCCTTCTTCATTCTTCATTCTTCCTTTTTTCTTCTTCCTTCTTTCTTCTTCCTTCTTGCCTCTTCTTTCTCCCTTCCTTCTTCATCCTTCTCCCTTCCACCCTCTTCCTTTTTCCTTTTTTCCTTCCTCCATTTTCCTTTTCCTTTCTTCCTGCTTATTCCTTCATTCGTCATTCTTTGTTTTTCTTCTCTCTTCTTTCCTCTTCCCTCTTGCATATTCTTCTTCTTCTTATTGGCATTACATCCCCACACTGGGACAGAGCCGCAGCTTAGTGTTCGCTAAGCACTTCCACAGTTATTAACTGCGAGGTTTCTAAGCCAGGTTACCATTTTTGCATTCGTATATCATGAGGCTAGCACGACGATACTTTTATGCCCAGGGAAGTCGAGACAATTTCCAATCCGAAAATTTCCTAGACCGGCCCCGGGAATCGAACCCAGCCACCCTCAGCATGGTCTTGCTTTGTAGCCGCGCGTCTTACCGCACGGCTAAGGGGGGCCCCTCTTGCATCTCCATTCTCCTATTAACTTCCTCTGTCTTCTTTCTGCTCTCTCTTTTGTTGTTTCGTCGTTGTCCTTCCTTTCCCTTTTTTGTTCTCCGTCCTTCTCCCATCCTACTTGTTTATTCTTCCTTCTTCCCTTTTCATTCTTTTTTGTCTTCCTTCTTTCTTCATTATTCATTATTTCTATTCTTCCTTACTTCTTTCTTTTTCCTTCTCCCTGTATTTATCATCCTTCTTCATTCCACTTTCCTCCTTCTTCCTTCCTCTCTCTTACTTCTTCCTTCTTTCATCTTTTTTCTTCCTTTTTCCTTTTTCTTTCTTCCATATTTCTTCTTCTTTCTCTCTTATTGTTTGGCCGAATAGTTAAAACAAAATAGACCACAGGCTACGCGTAGTGAAGAGTAAAAAATGAGAAGTGAATAATGAGAGATAGGAAGTCAGAAGTGGGAAGTGAAAAGTGGAAAGAGAAAATTGAACTGAAAACAGAGAACTTCTCCCTTCGCTTTTTTTCTTTTCTTTCTCTCTTTAACCTCCTTCTTTCTTTCTTCATATTCCTTTTTCCTTCTACCTTCTTCCTTCTTTTTGTTTTCTTCTCCATTCTTCTTTTTTCTTCCTTCTTTTTTTTCTTCTTCTACCTATCTTCTTCCTTCCCTTCCTTCTTCTTCTTTTTTCCCTTCTTCCTTCTTCTATATTCTTTCTCCCTTCCTTCTTCTTTCTTCCTTCTTCCTTATTTCTTCTTCCTTCTTTCTTCTTTCTTCTTCCTTCTCCCTTCTTCTTTCTTCCCTCTTCCTTTTTCCTTTTTTCCATCTTCCTTCTTTCTTCTTCCTTCGTCCTTCTGCCTTGTTCCTTCTTCCTTTTTCCTTTCCTATCCTACTGCATTCGGCCAAATGATCCTTTTGACCAAATGGCATTCGGCCAAATGACCCTAAACTGGATGGTTTTCCGGTTGTAGGACAAAAGGTCGAAGGTCAAAAGGTCGAAGGACAAAAGGTCGAAGGTCAAAAGGTCGAAAGGACAAAAGCTCGAAGGGTCAAAAGGTCGAAAAGATAAAAGGTCGAAACAAAAAACTGCGTCAAAAGGTCGAAATGAAGAAAGACCCTTCTTTTTTCTTCTTTCTTCATTATTTTGTCTCCCTTTTACCCTCTATTTTCTTTCTTCTTTTTTTCCTTCTTCCTTCTTATTTCATGTTTATTTCCTTTCATTCTTCTTCCTTATTTTTTCTTTCTTCTTCTTCTTTCCATATTTCATCTTTCTTATTTCTAATATCTTTCTTTCTTGTTTTTTTTAAATTTTTCTTCCTTTTTTCCATCTTTCTTGCTTCTTCACTTTCTCCCTTTCCTAATTCTTTCTTGTTTTTTGTCTTTCTTCATTGTTTCTCCTTGTCCCTTATTTCTGTCCTTTTTCCTTTTTTTCTCCTTTCTATCTTCTTTCTTCTCTCTTTCTTCCTTATTCCTCCCTTCTTTCTTTCTTTTTTTTCAGTTTCTCTTCCTTCTTCTTTTTTCTTTACTCTTTTGCCTTCTTTCTTTCTTATTTTTTATTTCTTTCTTTCTTATTCCTTCTTCCTTCCTTCTTTCTTCGTTTTTTCTTCCTTCTTTTATCCTTATTTCTTCCTTCTTTCTTCCTTTTTACTTCCTTCTTTCTTCCTTTTTACTTCCTTTACCTTCTTTGTTTTTTATTTACCCCATCTTTCTTTCTTCTTTCCCTGTTACTTGCTTCTTTTTTGTATCCTTGTGTCTTCCTTCCTTCTTCTACTTTTCCTCTAACTTCTTTCTTCATTCCAACTTCTTTCTTCCTTCTTTTTTTCTTCTTCCTTTCTTTCGTATTTTTCTTTTTTTTTTCTACCTTCTTTCTTCCTTATTTCTTTCTTCCGTCTTTCTCCATTCTTTTTCCTCCGTTTTTCCTTCTTCCTTCTTTTTTCCTTATTTTTTCCTCTTTTCTTTCTTCTTTCTTTTTTTCTCTTTCTTCATTCTTTCTCTCTTCTTTCTTTCATCCTTCAATTTCTTTCTGCTTTTTTTTATTTCTTCCTTCTTTTTCCCTCCTTCATTCATTCATTCGTGTTTGCTTCTCTCTTCCTTTTTTCTTCTTTCATCCTTATTTATTCTTTCTTCTTCTTTTCTTTTTTTCCTTATTTCTTCCTTCTTACTTACTTATTTCTTTCTTCTTTGCTCCTTATTTCTTTTCTATTTTTCCATTCCCTGTTACTTGCTTCTTTCTTTTTTTACATCCTTGTGTCTACTCTCCTTCTTCTTGCTCCCTTTCCTTCTTTTTTGTTCTTTTTTCTTCTTCTGTTCTTCTTCGTTCTTCTTTTCTTTTTCTTGCCGTATATTTTTCCTCCCTTCTTCTTCTACCTTTATCACTCCTTACATCACATTTCTCACTTGTCACTTTCTACTTCTCATTTCTTCCTTTTTACTTTTCACTTCTCACTACGCACCTCACTACTCAATACTCACTATTCACTTCTCACTACTCACTATTCACCTCTCACTATTCACCTCTCACTTCTCACTACTCACCATTCACTTCTCACTTCTCATTTCTCACTTATCAATTCTCACTTCTCATTTGCCTATGCTCACTACTCCCTTCTTACGTCTCATTTTTCATTACTCACTCCTTTCGACCTTTTGTCCTTCGACCTTCTGACCTTCGACGTTATGATACATATTCGACCTTTTGTCCCTTCGACCTTTTGTACTTCGACCTTTTGACCTTCGACCTTTTGACACAGATTCGGTCAAAAGGTCGAAGGACAAAAGGTCGAAAGGACAAAAGGTCGAAGGGTCAAAAGGTCGAAAGGACAAAAGGTCGAATGGACAAAAGGTTGAAGGGTCAAAAGGTCGAAAGAACAAAAAGACAAGAAATGAGATGGGAGTTGTGAGTGAGATGCAAGATGGAAGTAGTGAGCATAGATAAATGAGAAGTGATAAGTGAAAAAAAGGAAGAAATAAGAAGTACAAAGTGGCAAGTGAAAAATGTGATGTGAGAAGTGAGGAACGGAGAAGTAAGAAGTGAGAGGTAAATAAGAAGTGAAAAGGAAAAAAGAAGAAAGGAGAAAAAAAAGTAGGAAAGAGAAAGGAAGAAAGAAAAAGAACAGAAGAGGAAAATAGAACGAAGAAAGAAAGAAGAATGAAGATGGAAGAAGGAAAAAAGAAGGAAGAAGGAAGAAAAAAGGAAAATTGAAGAAGGAAGGAAGAAAAAGGAGAGAAGACACAATGAAGCAAAACAAAAAGAAGGAGGAGGGAGAAGTAACAGGAAAAAAGAAGAAAGATGGAAGAAATGAGGAAGAAAGAAGAGAGGAACGAGGAAGAAAGGAAGAAGAAAGAAGGAAGAAAAAGAAATAAAGAAGAAAGATGGAAGAAATAAGGAATCAAGAAGAGATCAATAAGGAAGAAAGAAGAAAGAAAGAAAGAAGGATGATAGAAAAAAGGAAGAAAGAAGGTAGAAAGGAAGAAAAACAGAAAACTAGAAGAAAGAAAAAAGGGGTAGAAAAGAAAATAAAAAAGGGGTAGAAAAGAAAAGAAAGAAAGATGGAAGAAAGAGAGAAGAAATAGACAAGAAAGAAGGAAGAAAGGAGAAAAAAGAAGAAAGGAAGTAGGAAGAAAGAAGGAAAAAAGAAAGAAAAAAGGAGGAAGAAAGAAAGTGGAAAGAAGGAATAAAGACGAAAGAAAGAAAAAAGGAAGAAAGTAAGAAGGAAGAACGAAGAAAGAAAGAAGGAAGAAAGAAGAAAGAAAGAAGAAAGAAAGAAGAAAGTAAGAAGAAAGAAGTAAGAAAGAAGAAAGAAAGAAGAAAAAAAAAGACAGAAAGAAGAAAGAAAGAAGAAAACAGAAGGAAGGAAGGAAGAGAAGTAAAAGAAGAAAAAAATAGGAAAAAAGATAGAAGAAATACGGAAGAAAGGAGTATGAAAGAAGGAAGAAAAAAGAAAAAAGGAAGAGAGAAGCAAAAGGAAGTGAAGAAGGAAAAAAAGAAGAAAGTAAAAAGAAAGGGAAAGAAAAACAGGAAATAAAAAGGGAGAAACAAAGGGGTAGGAAGAAAGATGAAGAAAGGAAGGAAGAAAAAAGGAAAAAAGAAAGAAGATAGAAATAAAGAAGATGATATATGGAAGGAAGAAGGAGAAAGAAGGAAGGAAACATATGAAGTAAGTAGGAAAAAGGAAGAAGAGAATAGAAGGAAAAAGGAAGAAGAAATTGTAACGTTTTACGTTTTTTGTCGTTTTAAATTTACGTAAATTTTCGTAGCTTCAGACGTTTTTATCTTTTTAAGCAAAATCAAGTGTAAATAAGTTTTTGAAAATAGTTTTTACGTGTCGAGTCGACCCGGAGTCGACGAAAAGGGTTTGCGGCATTTCCGCCGTATTGAAGGAGTTTTTTGTGGAGTCCGTGCGCTCGTCAAGGCCCGCCCCTCGGGGTAGCGAAACGGAGTGTGGTGAAGTTTCGTCAAAAAGAGAACCGTCGATCGCCAATCAACCGACGGTGGTCCAAAACATTCCGAACCCTACGGACCGTTCGAGGAGCTCGGCGCGTGTAATACGCCGCCAATTGCGCACCACAGTGCCGGATTGGAACCGAAGGCGAGGGTTCACGGGGGGTCATAGCCGTAAAAAGCGAAGCCGTGCGGAGGTACGTTGGCCCTTGTCCGGAGGGGAAAATCAACCCGCGAAGCGCGACATCCGTCGACGCAGCTCTTACGATAAAATCGGAGGCCCTCCGTCCAGCCGCCACTTCGCACTTCGCAACTGTAGTTCGGCCATATTTGCACGAGCTGATCAGCTGAGCACACCCTGCAGCTAGGCGATTCTTCTGTCGCCGCCATCGCCACGAACAGGTTCGACGCCATCGTTCCGAACCGGTTCGCCGCCATCAAGTCGACGGAGAAGTAAACCTGCGCAGGTATGTGGCTAGTGTGTATGACCATGATCTAGATAAACATTTCCATTTCCGTACCAATTCCAAATGTGTTCAACCCGAAACAAATAAACCCCATGAATTTTAAGTAAGAAGATCGAGTAGTTTTTTAGTTGAAGTAATCGCTGAGAGATCACTCCGTTCGCTTTTCCGTTCCGTTCCGTTGACTACTTTGATCATTCGCTTTGCATAATTTCTGCCGGGATTTGTTGGCGGGTTGGAAGAGTTTGAGGGTAACGTAACTTGGGAGGTGGCCAAATTGGAGAAGCACTTGGTGCAAAGCAAAATTCTAAGTTTCAGCCAACTACCGTTCAAGTCGAGAGAAGTCGAGTATTAGTCGGGCAAAACAACTCGACCGGTGGTCTTCCGGATTCCGGAAGTGGCGCTTAAGCCGCCGGTTATAATTAAACCTCGAGCTGAAGCTACGAACGGTTACAAAATAAGAAAGAAGGAATAAAAAAGAAAGACCTTTCGTCCTTTCGACCTTCTGTCCTTCGACCTTTTGACGCAGTTTTTTGTTTCGACCTTTTGCCCCTTCGACCTTTTGACCCTTCGACCTTTCGACCTTTTGACCGTCGCCCTTTTGTCCTTTCTACCTTTTTACCTTCGACCTTTTGACCTTCGACCTTTTGTCCTACAACCCATTCGCCTCCTCCACGTATCGTTCGCCATCTCACTATAGATAGCTTTGAATAGTAAATACAGATGGCGTTGTATAACTCATATGTCTTCCATTTTATAACTTCACCTGTCTTCAATTTTCAAACCTTCCGGATATATCGTCATGTTATGTATACGTAGTCTATGTGCAATGAATATTGTCCTATGAATAATTTTAAAATCAAATGTTTAATGCAGCTACAAGAAGCTCCAACTACCCAAATAAGGCATTCCATTCGTAACGAGAGTCTGTCAACAGCTTATCCCTTGAAAAAGGTCCAATACATGGCTTCGAAACGTCGGGCTGTGCCAAATTAGTCGTCTTTATAAATTTAGACTGACAAAGCCAAAGTTAAAACATCCATTCTACCAGTCGCAATCTCCTACAATTTATAAAAACCTACAAGAAGTATTTCTAATACCGCCCCACGCGTATGTCACCCCTTGAGCTTGAGCTTGAGCTTGATTGACTGCTCGTAGTTGCTACTCCATTATGACCAGATCAGCTGTTCTTGCACAGGGAACCAACAGATGTTTGCTTGGGACTAGCACACATCTTCAATGTACAAGTACTGGTGATCTCATTTGTTAGGTCATACTGGCGCCTGCCACGTCAGAATGCAAGTCAATATAGGGAAGGGGAAGGAAATGATGATGCAATCACTCGCCCACTGCAAGCCGAATATACCTCTGCACTTGCCACGAGTTCATGCGGAATTTGTTGGAATTTCTGGGTTAGGTTGGAGAGGCAGAGGTCCGTCTTGGTTAACGAGCTGCCAATGTGATAGATAGGAGAAGGTAACTGATGGAATTTCTAATTGGATGTAGGAAACGAGCTCTATAGTTCCTTTCCAATTCTATCAGATTACTGATAGAAGAATACTTGAGTATTCTCAAGTTGAAGGTATAGGAATAATAATGGAAACGGTATGGAAGTCCATTTCCAGTTCTAGCGATTGCTAGAACATGAGAAATAAAGAGAAAGATACAAAGTAGGAGAATGGAACGGACCTGGGATTGAACCCACGACCTCCTGCGTATGAGGCAGAAGCAGTAGCCATATGACTACCAAGCCCGCTCCGCCCCACGCGTATGTCACCCCTCCCCAAAAACACCATTCTCGTCCAAAGGTCCCAACTTTGGCACCCGTTCGCGGCTTCATGATGATGAACTTTGCCCTGGATTCCAGCTTCGGTTCCAACTCAGCTGCCCCTCCGGTCATAAATCGTGCCGGATGCCGTCGCGGGAAGCACTGCTCACCAGTGCACATGATGGCCCATCGTCCTCGTCCTCGTCGTCGTCGTTGCTGCCTGCGTGTGCGAAGTCGACGACACAGAGGACAAACTTAGCGAGGGATTCCATCGATAGTGGGTCAACGCGTTGCAATGGAGAAATTAATTGTCTGTGCTCTAATTGTTCTGGATCGGGGCACTGGACGATTTATCAAGTTTAATTTTTGCGCGTTTCCGGAGAAAGCTTTACTGAGAGCAATATTTCATCCATCGGACTATTTTCTCTCTAATAAATTAGAGGAATCCAATCAAGCTAATGATACCGAACGATTCGGGAATCGTTGGATGCATTGAATCTGGTTCACATCATCTGTGCAAAGATTGTTTTTCTTGATGTTGAGCGACCAGAAGTTTTAGCATAATTAGCTGAAGGATAAACGGTTTAATTCATAATCCTTCGTACGTCTCAATTCAAGATATTAAATATTCAAAAACGCAATCCTTGACATTGTTTACCATTCTCCTACTGATTTTTGAAATTCCATTACCTAGTTATGGCAAATTATTCATCTTCCCATCATATGGGCACGACGACAATTCCAACGGTTTGACTCGAAAAGAGTATCGAACGGATTAGATTTTTTCGCAAGAGCTTTGTGCGAAGCCGCACCGACTGAAGTCCACTATCGGTACATGTGCAATCGCTCATACATGGGATTTGTTTCTGCCGACCATTGCCGCCGGCAGAAAAAGCTTAACGGAGACAAATCCTCCCTAGCCACTATTTGGCATTGACTTGTTTTTTGCACCACACAGTACAGTCCGTCGTACCCATCAGAACGTTCATCGTTAGGCAAAAACCTTCGCCCAGCGGGAACCGCATGCACCTGTGTCATTTGATCACTGTCTTTCGGTGGTTCGGTTGACGAACGACGACGACGATGGATTCGAATGTGGGCGGATGTTGGGCCTGTGCCTGTGAATCTGCATTCGGAACGAATGACGACAAGGATAGGATGGTGCTTTATCTGCAAGCACAATGGTGAGATTGTGTGTGCCATAGCCACATGACGGTGGCATACCCACGAAGGACATGATGTACTGCCTTGGTTACGAAGCACAGAAGTGCCATTTGGAAATTGCCTCTTTTCGTTTGATAGCCATTTCTTGGGAAACGAAAACGGATCAAGCTGTGGTGTGTTCTTACTGTCAGATTTGTGTGCGATGACATCCTGTTTGATGCATACGAAATCGAATGTTTTGCCTTTTTTTATTATTGAACCTTCCCGTATTGCAATCCAATCATGGGGATGCGGAGGAGGAATCGTTATTACAAAATCAATACGGGGGATGGCCATTCGTCTTGCTGGCTCTAGCGAGCTCATAAACCTTGCTGCATTGTTTTGCATAAGCATAAATTACGACAATAAAAACATATCCCCGGCAACAAAGTCTCTCTCGCCGGTCGCCGGCTGTCGTCGCTTCGAGGAGTCGAGTCAAGCGCAGGTACTTTGAAAGGTTTTGCTTATTCGCCGCACGCTGGCTACCACAGCCTCCGATCCCGCACCCCGAAAAGTACGGCACTTTTCTGCAGATTTTATAGAACGTAAGATTATAGCCGCCATATATTTCCACCGAACCACTCCAGCAACGAAGGCACACTGAGGAAAAGCGAAATATTTGAGGTTAAGATACAGTGAAGTCAACTTTTGTGTGAGATGAAGAACTGGCAAGAGCATTGCTTTGGTTTGATAAAAAAAAGGCGGCGAGAGCATGTCCTGAGCATTTGATTAATGTAAATTATTGTTAAAATACCGATAGCTTACGTGCCCCGATGACTCGAAACCGGTGCGTTCACACAAAACAATGCCCTGGAGCTATTCCGATCCCAACATAGTTGTTGAGCCATTCAGCTACAGCCTCGGTCGCGATCGCGAATGACTCGGATAGCTCCCGAAAGCGGGAGCTTCCCCATAACTTAACATGACGCTACGTTCTGCGGATATGCGCTAGGCCGCCCGTACCCTCTGCGTACGGAGTCAGCCTGTTGAGGATGATCCTCTCTAGCAACTTGTCCATCATATGTCTATAAGACCGATTGGTCAATACGCCAGTGGGTTTCCCGGCAACTTCCCAGCCTTCGGCAACAACACCAGTTTCTGTCTTTTCCATCTATCTACACTCATCAAGGCATCTCTGCATAGCTAGCCTGAACATATTCGTGTTCGCTTTGATTGCTGCCTTGAAAGCGCTGTTCGGAACTCCATCAGGCCCTGGAGCTTTGTTCGTTACCAGGGATTTAGCCACTTCGTTCGTCACCGGAGCAGGAGGCCAGGGACTTGTGGCTCGGGACGAGAAGAGTACCTCGATAATCCTCGCCAACCTATCCAGGGACCGTTCGGGGGTGAAGAGCTCCCTTTGGTCTAAGCCATCACTATCATGGAGGCGTCACCCCACGGAGTCGCGTTGGCACCTGCGCATAGGTTGCCGAAACACGCTCTCTCTCGCTACTCTTAACGGTCTTGTTAAAGGCCAGTTAAGCAGCTCGAAACATTTCACGGCGGTCAGCTCTTTCGTCCTCGGTGCGGGCACGTTGCATCCCATTCGTGCGCTTTATTACCTTCCTCACAGCTACGACACAGGTTGAAACGGTCTGGGCCCTTACAATCTTGAGACCTATGTCCAGACTCTAAGCACCGATAGCACCTATCCACTGAAGCTGGCTGGAGTATGCTTATTGGGCATACTGACCAGCTGATCTTCAACTTCCCCCGCTCCAGGACCTTTTTGACTTCCGCAACCGGAAATCTGAAATAGGCTACCTGCGTGCCGAATGGTCCTCCCCTTAGGCGTACAGAGGCTTTCTCCACCTCGGTACCGCATTGCGACTTCCAGTTGTTTACACTGGAGGGACACTTCCGCACCCAACGACCTCACCTCGACGCTGTCACCCAGAACCGCCTGGGCCAGCTTCTTGTAAGCCAAGCCGCTCGCCTGCGCTCCACGCTTCAGCACTAAGATCAGTTCCCCGGCCTTGGTTCGTCTGACGCTTTGCACGTCCTCGCCCAATGCCGAAAGACTTTCGGCTACCCGCATCGATTCCAGGACTTCAGCGTATTTAGCCTAGTCGGTTTTTACCAGCGAAGCCTCCTTTATTTTCTTCTTTGCGGGTCAGGATACATTCGACTTCCAATAAGTCCTACTAACCAGTTGCCAGGGATTTTTGGTCCGCTGATGGCAAAGACTGGCTGGTAGCAACCTTAGGCACGACGACTTGTGCTTTGTTAGTGCCTTTTATCTTCTTTGTTGGCTGAGAAGTTGCCTTCTCGGGTTCTCGGGTCGAGGCTTCTGAGGCTTCACCGCACCACCATCTGCATCTACCAGTCGACGTTTAGACTTCGTAGTCACTCGTTGCTTGGCGATGCGTTCTACGCCACCGTCTGATTACTGCCTGGGGCGTTTTGAAACCAGGCGCAATTGTAATTTCGTTAGCCCGCAAGGCGAAATCTATCGCCTCATGGCCCATAGTCGCTCCTCCTAGGAAGGAGAAGCGTCTCGGTCTGCATGACCTTCCATCCACCCGCCTGACGAGCGCATGATGCTCCTGTCTTGCGACTCGAACAGCATCGCGTAGTACCAGCAAGCTGTGTTTCAGTTCCTTGCGATTCACGCGCTCGTGAGCTCGATGATTTCATAGAGATTCTCGTCGACCACCCGCATCCCGGGAAGTGTCCCGTCGAGAGTACTGATAGCCGTGCTATCTCTCACCCCCACCGCAAAGACTCCGGTGCTGCTGATAGCAGTTCCGTCTCTCCTGTTTCCACCCTATTGTGAGGAGACCTTGCCAAACCCCTTTTGGCGAAGGGGTTCACCACCTCACCCGCTACTGCTTTCTCAAATGTAATCATTTCGATTGGGTCCCCCCTTGTTGCTACTGCCGAATCCTACTGGTGTAGTCACCTTGAGCGATCTCATGGTTATCTCTACATGCCTTGCGGCATGCAGGGAAACCATACAAGGGTTGAGCAGGATCAGCGCGAGTCAGGAAATGGCACCCAGAAGGCAACTGCGTGGCAGGATTAGACAACATGCAACAAGGCGCGCCCCAGTTTTATGGGACGGAAGACAGCCTAGCCATTAGCCCACTCGCCATTTCGAGTCTGTGTCACCCGGCTCTACTAAGAGAGTAGAATTTCAGACGGCCAGCCCTCGCTTTCACAGTATTACTGTATCCAAAACAAGGTCCGTTAACACGCGGCCAGATAGGGCGGTAGCTTTGATAGGGCCTGCTTGCGAACTCAGGCAGCTTTTCTTGGGGGTTTAACAAAGTCCACTGCCAAACCCCACCGCGTCCTAGACAGGCCCTCTAACTCGCAGTGGCCGTGGGGAGGGGTCGTCAGACCCATAGACTTAGTTGCTGATGCCCCTTTCATGCGACACAGCAAAGCTGAAATAATAAAATGATAGTTGTGCGTTGCTTCTGTATTGAATGGTGTGCCCTTCAAAACGCTAATACTTTTCAAGAAAACACAGCGCCAATTCCATTAACATCTCCCTTTGCTATCTCTATTACCCTTCTACTTGTGATTATGTGATGATTATCACATTCACATAATACAGAACGACGATTATGATAGTCTTCTATCACTGCTTCCAGATGAGAGGTGCATAGTTCAGATGGCTAGCGCGTCAGTCAAAAAGCGCTAGCCTTGGTAGAGGGCTTAGGTTCAATTCTCGTCTTCAGTCAATTTTTTTTGTGAGCAAATAAAGTTGGCCAAGTATATAAGGAATCGTTCCTCAACGGAAGCTTAAGAATAGATTCTATGTAGTTACAAACACATATCAAGTTCTTTTTCTCGTGACCAGATACCTAATGCAATAATGACTTGCTGTATTGACTTAATACAATCTGTTCATGGGCCTCAACTTAATGCAATATATGCATGAAATTCATGCAAGATTGTCATTTCATCATCATTGTTCTGGCAACACGGTCGGGTAATGAGCAAATCTGTTCGAAGCTTCGTTTCTTTTGTGTTCTCTACAATACCAAATTACTTTTAAATCGCTTGCATTGGTTAGCTCGCAGTTAGATCGGCTTTTCAACTTCGTTTTCTTCAGAAAAAATATTTTAATTTTTTCGTCTACTTGTTTTTTGGTTGGTGTATAGAGATGGTCGGGTTTCACATTTTGTAAACCTGAACCCGACCCGAACCCGATTTAGAAATTTCTTTTAAACTTGGACCCGACCCGAACCCGGAATGAAAAATCTTATCAAACCCGAACCCGACCCGTACCCGACATTTTTTGCAGTCTCAAACCCGAGCTGGACCCGAACTATTTTTTGGCGGAAAACTCAAACTAGATATTTCATATCCCCTTTACACTCAAAAGAGTATAGGCCCAAACAACGAACAAGCCTTAAAATTACCAGAAACGAATAAAAAATATTCAATATTTTATTTCTCAAACTCGTACCCGACCCAAGCCCGACATTTTATCATCTCACTATCCCGTACCCGACCCGAACCCGACATTGTTCTAGTTTTCCAAACCCAAACCCGACCCGTCGGGTTCGGGTTCGGGTTGGGTTTCGGGTTTGAAAACCCGAAACCCGACCATCTCTTTTAGGGTAGTGTGAATTGCGTGCGTGGCGTGCATCGGAAAAAAAATGTTTACATATCCCACCGTATGCACTCCCCCCAGGTGGGTGGCACGCCGCCATGTTTTTGCAGCCAACACCTCAGTGTAAAATTCATGATAGTATGTGTTTTGTTTACAAGCATCACATTTGATTCTCATTAGGATACAGAACTGTCAGTGGGATACGGTCGCGTAATGTTGGCTGCAAAACAAACCTATTGTGTGAGATAGGGATGCCACCGGGCTGACTCACCACGTTCGTTTTTATTCATCAAAGTGACATCTGACAGTAATTTGTTGAAGCTGCATACGCTTCAGCGGAGCTATTTATGCTAGATGTAAGACAAGCTGCAGACCAATAGGCGACTGGAAATATTTCGATCAGCCCCAACTCAGCCATCTTGGATTTTTGAATGGAATTTATGCTCGTTTGTTTACGTTTTGCACTGAAAATGTATGTTTCCCCCCTGCGCTGGTTATTCCCATCTACTGACGAAATCGGATAACCTGTACAATACGGTCCTATTTCATTCTTCTTCTGAGATGGATTTCTACAAAGTACGTTCAAATGTACGTTCAAATGTTGGAAGAACAATCACATGCGGTGGTTCTTGCGACATCGCGTTTCATTATATCTACGTCGGAATGGCCAAATCGCACTATTCAGCATTTGCAGCAAAAATTGGACTAATCTGGTTTTATGAATCATGCCGGTTAAACTTCGATTCCGCTGTCTACGATCGTGAAAAGACAATCATGAGAGTCTTGCGAGAATGTCTTATTCGTACCGATTGGATGGATTGGCAACTACGGTGAAAATCTACGTAGAATCAATAAGACGAATGTAATGTAACGGATCAAACCACATTCCTACAAAGTATCGATAAGCTCAACTTAGACGACGTCGTGGACGAGCTTGAGCTTGAGCTTGAGCTTGATTGACTGCTCGTAGTTGCTACTCCATTATGACCAGATCAGCTGTTCTTGCACAGGGAACCAACAGATGTTTGCTTGGGACTAGCACACATCTTCAATGTACAAGTACTGGTGATCTCATTTGTTAGGTCATACTGGCGCCTGCCACGTCAGAATGCAAGTCAATGTTGGGAAGGGGGAGGAAATGATGATGCAATCACTCGCCCACTGCAAGCCGAATATACCTCTGCACTTGCCACGAGTTCATGCGGAATTTGTTGGAGTTTCTGAGTTAGGTTGGAGAGGCAGAGGTCCGTCTTGGTTAACGAGCTGCCAATGTGATAGATAGGAGAAGGTAACTGATGGAATTTCTAATTGGATGTAGGAAACGAGCTCTATAGTTCCTTTCCAATTCTATCAGATTACTGATAGAAGAATACTTGAGTATTCTCAAGTTGAAGGTATAGGAATAATAATGGAAACGGTATGGAAGTCCATTTCCAGTTCTAGCGATTGCTAGAACATGAGAAATAAAGAGAAAGATACAAAGTAGGAGAATGGAACGGACCTGGGATTGAACCCACGACCTCCTGCGTATGAGGCAGAAGCAGTAGCCATATGACTACCAAGCCCGCTAAACTTAGACGACGTCGTGGACGAACCGATTAACATATGCAGATCCTGTGAAGAAACTTCCTTTTTCGAAGTCCTCAATGAGATCAATAGTTCTATCGCTCATATTCCGGAATAATTTATTGTTGGATCCAACAAAAGATTCCAAAAGGTCCAGCTCTGAACATGTACCATTGAAGAAATCACGGATCAACGTCTCAACCCCGGCTCCCACTACCACCACTGGACCCAGCTTCCATTCGAACACTGCTCCGTCAGCCGGTACTGACATAAGTACTGGTGGAACATCTTCTAGACATTCCGCCGCTTCTGTAAGATCTGCATAATTATGCGAACCGCGCGATATTGAAAGTGGCGAATAATGATGCTGCCTCTAACGAGGTGGAGTCCTTTTACGTTTCTCCATTCGAGCCTGACCAAAGTGAAGATGATGTGAAGAAGCACGTAATGGATATCTCTGACTCAAGTTCATTCGCCGTTAAAGTGACTAAGCTCGTTCCTTGTGGAAAGCATATCAACGATTTGTCTTTCGTGTCCTTCAAAGTGACTGTGCCTAAATCTGCAACGAATGAAGTTAGCGCCCCATGGTATTGGTCAGAATGAATCTCCATCCGTCCGTTCGAGCCCAACCCAAAAAACGGATCAGCAGAACACTTTGTGAACTTGGATCAAACAACCATTCCATATTCAACCCTTCTCCGAATCTGGGACGCACATCAACTAGCACTGTGGAAGCCCTGGAACACTCCATCACAGTTCAGACCCTCCAGCCTTCGCTCATCAGTCGTCCCGGTCCTGTGTATGGGTCGGGTGTAGGGGTCTTCCAAGCTGTGCTACCAGGTAAGTACAAACAGCTTAAGAATGTTATCCGCTCTGATGATGTGTTATCTAAGAGCCTACGATTAACAATTGGCCCCCACGATCGATCCTTTTGCACTATTCTCTCTTCATCTGTGATGCACAACTCCCAGCACAGTCCAAACCATCCAGCCTGCGCTCATCAGTCATCCCGGTCATGTGCCTGGGGCAGGTGTAGGGGTCTTCCAGCCTGCGCTCACAGGCAAGTACAGTGATCCTAAGAACTAAGCACGCTCTGATGATGTTCTGTTCTACAGCCCTGGTCTCCACCTAACTCACGTTCAATCAAAATCCAGTATCTCGATCTCATTACTTCTGGAGCGTGGAGCGCACAACGCTTGCAATATGGGAGTTCCGAAGCCCCCCATCAAAGTCCAGATCATTCAGCCAGCGCTCATCAATCGTCCCGGTTCTGTGTATGGGTCAGGCGTTAAGGACTTCCAACCTGTGTTGTCAGGCAAGTACAATCAAACAGCAAACATTCATTTATTTATTACCAGGCTAAGGCCCGAGTGGCCTCTGTGCAATACACAGAAGTCTTCTCCATTCAACTAGGTCCATGGCTGCCCGTCGCCAACCACGAAGTCTGCGGAGGGTCCGCAAATCGTCCTCCACCTGATCGATCCACCTTGCCTTCTTGTTCCCGTCGGATCGTTGTCGAGAACCATTTTCACCAGATTACTGTCCGACATTCTGGCTACGTGCCCGTCCCACCGCAATCTTCCGATTTTCGCGGTGTGAACGATGGATGGTTCTCCCTACTGCTGATGCAACCCGTGGTTCATTCGCCTTCTCCATGTATTGTCCGCCATCTACACCTCATCATAGATGGTACGCAGAACATTACTTTTGAAAATTCCCAGTGTGCGTTGGTCCTCCACGAGTATCATCCAGGTCTCATGTCCGTAAAGGACTACCGGTCTAATGAGCGTTTTGTAGATTGTCAGTTTGGTACGGCGGCGAACGGCGAACTCGATCGGAGCGTCTTGCGGAGTCCAAAGTACGTACGATTTCCAGCCACTATGCGTCTCCGAATTTCTATGCTGGTATCATTTTCGGCAGTCATCAGTGAGCCCAAGTACATTCATTCTTCTACCACCTCGATTTCGTCACCACCGATGCAAACTCGCGGTGGGTGGCTCACATTGTCTTCTCTTGAACCTCTTCCTATCATGTACTTCGTCTTCGACGTGTTGATTACTAGTCCGATCCGCTTAGCTTCCCGCTTCAGTCTGATGTGGGCTTCCTCCATCCTCTCAAAGTTACGTGCCATAATATCTATGTCGTCGGCGAAGCCAAATAGCTGAACGGACTTATTGAAAACCCTATCACTCGTGTTAATCCCTGCTCTTCGTATTACCCCTTCCAAAGCGATGTTGAATAGCAGACACGAAAGACCATCACCTTGCCTTAACACTCTTCGCGTTTTGAAGGGACTCGAGAATGCCCCTGAAACTCGAACTACGCACATCAACCGCCGTCGCTTTGATCAACCGTGTCAGTTTATCCAGAAATCCGTGTTCGTGCATTAGCTGCCATAGTTGGTCCCTATCGATTGTATCATATGCGGCTTATAGGCGGCGTTCAGCAATGTGATTGCGCGGTAGTTGCTACAATCCAGCTTATCTACCTTTTTGTAGATGGGACACACGACACCTTACATCCACTCCTGCGGCAAAACTTCCTCCTCCTAAATCTTGGTAATGACCCAGTGCAGCGCTCTAGCCAGTGCCTCACCACCGTGTTTAAACAACTCTCCTGGTAGTTGGTCAACTCCAGGAGCTTCGTTGTTCTTCAGCCGGCCAATCTCCTCCTGGATTTCCTGGAGATCCGGAGCCGGTAAAATTATGTCCTGCGCGCGTTCTCCCAAGTCTATCACCATACCGCCATCCTGGTCTGCCTCTTCGCTATTCAGGTGTTCTTCGTAGTGCTGCCGCCACCTTTAGATCACCTCACGCTCGTTCGTAAGAAGGTTCCCGTTTATGTCCTTACACATATCAGGCTGTGGCTCGTTACCCTTACGTGAACGTCAACTTCTCATAGAACTTTCGTGCGTTATTAGCGCGGCACCGTTGCTCCGTCTCTTCACGGTCTCGATCTTCCTGCTGGCGCTTTTTCCTCCAGAAAATCGAGTTTTGTCTGTTCCGCGCTCGTTTATGTCGTGCCTCGTTCGCCATCATGCGGTGTTGCAGCAATCTCGCCCATGCTGCATTCTTCTCTTCCACTAACTGCTCACATTCGCCGTCATACCAGTCGTTTCTCTGATCCGGGGGCACCGTGCCAAGTGCAGCGATTGCGGTGCTACCAATGGCGGATCGAATATCTCTCCAGCCATCTTCAAGAGACGCTGCGCCTAGCTGCTCTTCCGTTGGAAGTGCCACTGCCAGCTGCTGCGCGTATTCTTGGGCTAGTCTACCGTCTTGTAGCCGCCCAATGTTAAGCCGCGGCGTCCGACTTCGACGCGTGTTGTACACCGTCGAGAGTTTTGAGCGCAGGAATACTGCAACAAGGTAGTGGTCGGATTCAATATTCGCACTGCGGTAAGTGCGGACGTTCGTGATGTCGGAGAAGAATTTACCGTTGATTAGAACGTGGTCGATTTGGTTTTCCGTTTCCTTGGTTAGGTGATCTCCATGTGGCCTTGTGGATATTTTTGCGGGGAAAACAGGTGCTTCGGACTACCATTCCGCGGGAGGCTGCGAAGTTTATGCATCGTTGGCCGTTGGCATTCGATACGATGTGTAGACTATCCGGTCCGATGACCGCTCTATACATTTCCTCCCTTCCTACCTGTGCGTTCATGTCACCGATGACGATTTTAACGTCCCGCAGTGGGCATCCATCGTATGTCTGCTCCAGCTGTGCGTAGAACGCTTCTTTCTCGTCGTCGGGTCTCCCTTCGTGTGGGCAGTGCACGTTGATGATGCTATAGTTGAAGAAACGGCCTTTAATTCTCAGCTTGCACATCCTTGCGTTGATTGGCTGCCACCCAATCACACGATGGCGCATCTTACCCAGCACTATGAAGCCGGTTCCCAGCTCGTTGGTGGTGCCACAGCTTTGGTAGAAGGTAGCCGCTCGATGCCCGCTTTTCCACACTTTCTGTCCTGTCCAGCAAATCTCCTGCAGCGCCACGACGTCGAAGTTGCGGGGATGTAATTCATCGTAGATCATCCTGTCGCAACCTGCGAAACCTAGCGACTTGCAATTCCATGTTCCAAGCTTCCAATCGTGATCCTGTATTCGTCGCCTAGGTCTTTGCCGATTGTATCGAGTCGCATTATCTCTTATATTGTTCGTAATGATTGGTTTTCTAGGCGGCTTATTGGGCCTGCGCAAACCTCCTGTCTCGTCGGAGGGCCGTCGTGTCAGGGCTGTTTAGCGTCCCACCTAACATCAGGACTTGGGCTTGTGCGCTTTGAGCGGCACACGGTCGCTTTGGCGAGGGCTACTTGCGGATACATGCAGCTTTTTATAGGAATTTAACAGGGCCCACTGTCAAACCCCACCACATCCTAGGCAAGCCCCACAACTCGCAGATGGCCTGGGAAGGGATCGTCAAGCCCTTGGACATAGTCCCTGCTTCCCCTGAACCGAGAGTTAGTAGCTTTCTTTTAGTCCTCACCCGGTGAACCGGAATTTTCGATTTGCGATTTTCGATCTTCGAGTCCGTCCGGAATACCGTTCCCTTGAGCAAGTAGCCCGCCTTCTCTCATGGTCCAGCTTCACGTACCTTACCGATTCACCGACCTTAATTCGGCCATTTTGTGCACGAGCTCACGCCGCCATTTTGTGGAGCGGCTATCGTCCATTGGCAAGCCGCTGGTAACTCGACGCTCCATAGGCAACAACGTCCATCCATTTTAGGCACCCCACCGTAAAAACCATTTACGAACCAGATGCTCAGCCTCCATGATAAAATAGTAGAAGTCGATCAAAATCTAACCTGGCACCCAGAGGGTCATTGAAATGCCAACAGAATAGCGAGAAGAGCGAAAAACTGGAAATTGTGTAGTTAATGTTAAATTTGAATTTTGTCCATTCTCGTCCACCATGCAATGTAGGCAACATACGTAAATATATAACATAAGGAACTTGACAACGACCGAAGGCGACGTGTGGATGACAACCGGCAGCAACAGCAGCGCAGCGGCTCCGTGCGCATGCAGATTCTTCGCGAATAGCTTTGTTTTTGTTGCGATGTCATTGTTATTGCCGGGGCTGTATATTTCATCTCGTTCAGCGTATTCCTACGCCTCGCTCTATCCAGCATTGCGCGCGTCATTGCGCCAAATGTGTTTGTTTTTATTATTGGACGAAATCACCTTAAACGGTTTCAGGTTGGGCTGCCAAACGGCAAGAAGGCACACAATAAAAGTCCCCAAGTCGGGCGGGGAGGGATTGCTGCGTTAAACGGCATGCAGAAGGAACCGGCGAGCGAACGACTTTGTTTCTGAGGCTTCTCGGCATCAACTTCGTTGCACTGCTGAGAATTGATGATGTTGTACACCGGGGCGCAAATATAAATGTAAATAAATAAATATACGAGGAGGATGTTATTCTGGAAAATTTAATTGAATTATGTGTCAATGGTGCCAAGTACGGATGCGGCGCGACGTTTCTCCACGAGGTGGAAATGAGAAACATTTCTTTTCATTGGGTGCTTCATATTTTATGGTTCAATGTGATTTAGTATATGATGTTTAAAATTACTTACATGTACAGAATCCCATCAAAGTACATTTTCTTAAAATAATTAGATCTTAATAAGATATGCGAATGGTCCAATTATGTGCGGTCCAGCCACATTATTGCCAGGAGGACTTTGTAAAACACTTCGTTCCATCCAAACATAATATTCATTATAAGTGTTTCTGCATTTATTGACTCAAAAACACAAAAATTATGATTCGTGCTTCTTTAAAACAAAAATCATTTTATTTTCAATTCTATACGCAAATTTATCGCGCGTTTAAAACTACATGCAGGTTACCAACCGCATACAAACGCGTCGAATCGAATTTTGTGCAAGCTTTCGTCGTCGGAAATGCGGATCTCAACCTCAGCATTGTGCAACTGCATCGCCATCTACCAACCTTCTTCGTCCGGCGGTGGTCGTTCTCCGTTTCCGACACATGACTACATTGTTCCAAAACAATCGTCCCCTCGTGTGTGGTGGCTCTCGGTCAGGAACAACATCGAGACATGCCCCGGTCAGACCTCTAGCTGGCCGCTCGGAGAACCGCCACAGAGCTATGACGACGACGAGAAGGACAACATACGCACTCTGACTCGTACCTCGCGGCTCGGTGCAGTTTGCATCACAGAGAAGATCCATGGGGGAGGAAAACCAACACGGGACAGACATGATATATTGCTGATTCAATCGCACCTTTAGATCTCTCTTTGGCAGCAGCCAAGCAGCAGAAGCAGGAGGACTCGGGTGGTTTAATGAAGTCGCTTGTAACGAGATAATGTGTTCTTGTTAAGAGAAGGAGGATTGGGAACGTGAGGAGAGGGCACTTTCCCAGTCAGTGCAGTGTCGCAAGCACAAAGTCTCCGGTTTTCATGATCACCGTCTGGGACTGAGCAAAAATAAAGGCAACGAACCAAAAGCTAATACAGAAGGCGTAGGCGTGGTGCATTTAATGAACCCCCATGCCAGAGGGCAAACGCGTTCCTTGCTCATGGACGGCTGGAACAACTAGGATTTAATGAAGATGCTCCACCGCAGCCAGAGATCATCTTGATGCGTCGTCGTTGGTGATTGTCACTCAAAGCGAATAAGCTACGATGGCAGCGGCGGCGGCGGCGATGGCACATAGTGGATGAATTGTGGACCGAAGTCAGACAAAATTCAAAGCTGCTTCAGCATCGTTCATAAGCTATTTGAATATGAAGCTGCTTCGACCCTATAATCTATGAATATCTGATAAAAGCCATGGATGCTTCTGAGAGGAATCGAAACCTAACATGAAGGCCAGATCCAACTGTCGGCCACCGTGCAACGGCGAGCCAAAACGAGCCCGCCCGACTAGTGCTAGAGGCTTAATTGACACCCAAGATGGAGCGCAAATCCGCTCCATTGGGACGTTGGGCGAGAATGTGACAGCTTGCTTTGGGCTCCTCATTGTTGGAACGGTCACTATTGCTAATTGACAAATTGGCAAACCAAACAGGGCCAGATTGCCAGGGATAATTAACAGAACCGAAATCGATAAATATGATTTCGGGAAAAACTTTTCCAAACCACCAGAAGTTTAGTCGCACTAATTACACCAAACAGAGCCGTGCCACACCTTCCCTCGCCGCTGAGCCGAAGTCGTCCTCAAATTTGGACCATCTGTGGAATAAGCAGAAAAACATGTGTCTCTCTTCAAGCTAGGAGACAGCTGGTGCCACCAGCCCTCGAAAACTGTAATGCCAAAGAGCCATTCTAACTAATCTAAGTTTCATCGCATGTTAATCACCTTCCACCACATCCCAGGGATCTTGGTGTTTCTCCGAGCGGTTTTAGGCTGACAAAGTTGGGCATAGCATTAGCATCGGGTGATGTTTGACGTTGATAAGTTTTATGCGAACTAAACTTTTCTACTAATTCTGGTATGTATTCAGGCAGAAGGTTGGATACTGGCAATATTTCGTTATTATTTGCTTATTACATTTTTATTGCACGTATTTGAAGTAAAAGAAGCACACGTTGTTGTTATTCAAACAGCTGCTTGAGTTAACATGATTTGGTTTAATATTTTTCATTTCCAATCACCACGTTTAATTCTGGGAAAACCTTTCATTATAGAATTAAGGGGTGGAAGAATAACTATAAAATGGCCTTCTGATTGAAAAGGCGTTAGTAAAAAAATGTCACGATGTAAATGGCACAAAAAAAACGCCGCAAATAGGACGTAACACTACATTATTTTTGGGGAAAGGCCCCAAACTTATACAAACCGGGAGTGTAGATAGTATAGGAAAAGGAAGCGTGGATGCTCCTGTTGGGAACTAAGTTCTGAAAGTTCTCCTGGAATTAAATTCTAAATTATTAAAAATAAACTTTCCCAAGAACATCTGCGGAAATCGCACCTGAAATTCTTTAAGGTACACCGGGGCAAGTTGAAATGCGGGGTAAGTTGAAACGGAAGCTGTAATTTAGATGGGAAATGACCGAGTGCTCTGATTATTTTTTTCAACAAACTACTCCCCTAGACGCACCTTCTGACTGCCATTCCCGGAAGATTGCAGCTTTCAAAACCAATTCCTGCCATTGTTTATTTTTCGCCCTTTGCAAAATCCAAACCAACTATTTGACGTCCCAATGAAACAGGTCTCAAACGATGTTTGGAAGAGTTTTTTCATAAAATTTTCACGGTAGATAATCATTCAATGTTGAATAAACATGATGATTATGAAAAATCGATGAAAGACCCGTTTTAATTTTTGTATTTTGGATGTTTGATATTGCTCCGCATGTTTAACTCATCGGGGCAAATAGAAATGCGTGGTGCGGGGCAAGTTGAAACAATGATTGAAAACGTCACCCTCGTTATTTAAAGAAATTTTTTTCCAGATGAGGGACCATGATGAAGGTCTGTATACGGACCGTATACGTCCGTATGTATTTATAAATACATACATTCGGAAAACATAAATTTATAAATACATGCAAACTTTTGAACATAAATTTAATAAATTTCTGCTAATTTCTTCATGAATGCAACCCTCCTACATAGAATGACAAGGGGTTCTGTTTAAAATGTAGTTGTTAGATTCTTAATCTACTGATCACTGTCTCTCAGAAAAATAAAACATAGAGTACATATCGTTAACTCCACCTTTGACTTCCCCAGGTGTCTATTTCTCCAATAGAAGAGTTTATGAGAGATCTGCTGGCTGATTAATTAATGTGCATTTAGGAAGAAGCCACAACCGAATTAATCAAGTGCACAATATTCAAGTGAACCAAATAATGAACCATCCTGAATAGTAATCCGAGTGGTCACCAGTAGTAGGAAATATAAATTTTCAGCGTAGTGCGTTCACCAGAATTTGGTCTCTGAAAATTCTTGTGACTTTGTTGTACACTGCCCTTATACGCATAAGAGCCCCATGTCATTTTCTCCGCCTTGAGTAATTTGCCGTTGAATTTTTCAAACTTGTTTTACATGCAGAAATACAAAAAAAACTAATAAATTTTTAAAAAATGATATCTTTTCAAAAATTTTACATAATATTCTTTATTTGTATATATTGCTGTGGACAATTAAATGGTATGAGGTGAACCGGTCAAGGGCCGAAAACCTCATTAATAAAGACAATAAAAAAAAAATTAAATGTACCATACTTAAATTAATTTTTTGTGTAAAAGAGTATCAAAATCTGGAATGCGAATTTTATGCGAGTAAATATCAAGATGAGACAACAAAAGTGGGAATTGTTTTCAAATTTATAGAACAAAGCTTACTATTTTATCAGTTTTTCTTAAACAGGAGGCAAACTTAAGCTAATTTCTGAAAGAAAATCAAAATCGTCAAAAACTTACATGGGACTCTTATGTGAATCCTGGCAGTATTATAGTCACCTTTACAACCTCGTGCTTCTTGAGTCTCACTGAGTACATAAATTTTGTTATTAATACGGAAAAATTAGCTTATGTCTGAATATAATGCAGTGTTTCAACTTGCCCCGATACGCGGGGCAGGTTGGAACGATGCATATAAAAAAATAATTCAAATATACAAAATATTTACAAAAAAGTTAATTAAGGTTGCTTATTTTTTATGCATAATCTTTGGCCTGAACTAGCAAACACCGCAAACGGAATCAAAAAGTATCAAAGGGTGATTTTTTTACAGCACTTCGAATATCAACTTTGAAAAAACCGTTTCAACTTGCCCCGGTGTACCTTATGAAGTTACTTTGCAAATGGTTTTTACGGTTTCCTATGAAATTATTTATGAAGTTTATCCTGATTTTTTCACGAAAATACGTTCAAGAGTTCCTCTCTGGATTTTCTCTAGGATTTCAATTGACTGTTTTCTAAAAAAAAACAATTCATTCAGGAAATATAGCAATAATTTACTCAGAAAAATTTCTACTCCAATTAAATATTCTACGAAAAATCAGTCAAAAAAAATCAGCCGAGAATTTCTTCGGAAGTTCCTCCGGGAATTCCTTCGGAAGCTCCTCCTGGAATTCCTTCGGAAGTTCCTCCGGCAACTCCTTCGGAAGTTCCTCGGGAATTCCTTCGGAAGATCCTCCGGGAATTCCTTCGGAGGTTCCTTCGGGAACTCCTTCGGAAGTTCCTCCGCGAATTCCTTCGGAAGTTCCTCCGGGAATTCCTTCGGAAGTTCCTCCGAGAATTCCTTCGGAAGTTCCTCCGGGTATTCCTTCGGAAGTTCCTCCGGGAATTCCTCCGGAAGTTCCTCCGGAAATTCCTTCAGAAGTTCCTCCAGGAATTCCTCCGGAAGTTCCTCCGGGAATTCCTCCGGAAGTTCCTCCGGGATTTCCTTTTGAAGTTCCTCCGGGAATTCCTTCGGAAGTTCCTCCGGAAATTCCTTCGGAAGTTCATCCGGGAATTCCTTCGGAATTCCCCAGGCAATTCTGCAGGGAATTCCTTCGGCAATTCCCCCGAGAACTCCTTCGGAAAATCCCCCGTGAATTTCTTCAGAAGTTCCTCCAAGAATTCCTTCGGAAGTTCCCCCGACAATAAAATCGGAAGTTCCCCCGGGAATTCCTTCGGAAGTTCCGCCGAGAATTTCTTCGGAAGTTCCCCCGGGAATTTCTTAGGAAGTTCCCCCGGGAATTTCCTCGGAAGTTCCCCTGGGAATTTCTTCGGAAGTTCCGATGGGAATTTCTTCGGAAGTTCCTCCGAAAATTCAGTCTGAAGTTCCCTCGGGAATTCAGTCGGAAGTTCCCTCGGGAATTCATCCGGAAGTTTGTGACCTACACTTTATCACTATATTGATTCGCGGGAGCTGATATTGAAGAGTATGGGTTACCTTACCATGTAAATCCACTACACTTCAGCACATCACAACAGAACATATCATCTGAGCCATACCCGAGTAGACGAAAATAGCTCATTAATATCAAATGTTGATAAGATAGCAAAATGAGATATTGACATGATTGATATAAGAGATAAAAGATCAGACGACAATATCAATATTTTGCACTAAAATATCATGAGGAGATCAAGTTGTGCTATTTGTAATAAGTGATCAATATCATGTGCCATTAGTTTGTTCTTATCCATAGCATATCTTGATGTTCAAATGATATTTCGGTGCAAATTTTTGATATTGTTGCCAGTTCTTTTATCTCTTATATCAATCAAAACCATATCATGTTTAGATATTCTGTTCATGGCTTCTGCCCGGGTACCCATGCCACATCGACTGAGCCGAATCAGAGCTTAGAGCACCAGATATAGAGATTAAACTACCTGCAAGTACCCCATGTATGCAAATTGTTTAGCGACGTGATCGTTAATTATAGGATTCGAGCACTCATCTCTCTTCGAATCTTCTATCCATTATTGCTCCAGATGTTTAAAAATTATCACCACCTCAGATCTCACTCTCAGTTATTTTTCCCACTAATATATCGTTGCACGGACACGGATCGAGTTTTAGTTTTCGGTTAAATATCAAGCAGGCAAGTCTAGCTAGCCAATATTAAAAGAGCCTGACCGAAAGTGAAGTGTTTTGATACCGGTGGTGTTAGAGTGAAGAAACCAGTGTTTCGATTATTAGAGGTGATGATGAAGATGGCACAATACAGGACAGATAATACAATTTAAAGTTTAATAGATGTCTTCCTGCAGACCACCTCTTAATATGTGCATGCTGAGGGGCGAAATGGAGTAGAGCGTATGTTTGCTAGAGATCGGTAAGAAACGAAACACGAAAACTGTGAAGTTATTCCGAAAAGACTCGATTGAAATTTGTGCTTGTTGACTGAAATGCTTCCCGCCGTTCAGGCCTTTCTATTCTTAGCCTACATCGATGGCTGTGCTCTTTGTGTCGTGTGATCTATTGGCTAAGGGTTCCACTAAGGCTAGTGAGAAGTCTGGCGCGGAGAATAAAATGTGGTTCGAGGCCATCGTCTGTCCGGACAGATCTTCGCTCTGCTGCCGCCGGGGGATACTCGTAGACACTGACGTCACACAACACCACAATTATGTCTAACCTTAGTCAGTAAGCCGACGATAGATCGTAAGTACAAACCCTAATAAATTATCACCTACTCATTGCTGCATGTAAAACTGATGCTTTTGTGTTGTGACGGGATGGTTCGAGTATATCACATCGTTAAGGTTCTTTCCATACGAACCACTTAGAGGAGTTGGTAAGTGAATCGCAGCTCCCATTTCATACCGTATTTTGTCCTCCGTCTCATGCGGCCTCCCCTCCCAAGGGGGTGGTGACAAGTTCTCTCGGGAATTCCTTCGGAAGTTCCCTCGGGAATTCTTCCGGAACTTCTTTCGGGAATTCCTTCGGAAGTTCTTCCGGGAATTCCTTCGGAAGTTCCCGGCAATTCCTTCGGAAATTCCCACGGTAATTTCTTCTGAAGTTTCCCCGGGTATTCTTTAGGAAGTTCACCCAGTAATTCCTTCGGAAGTTCACCCAGTAATTCCTTCGGAAGTTCCTCCGGGAATTCCTCCGGAAGTTCCTCCGGGAATTCCTCCGGAAGTTCCTCCGGGAATTCCTCCGGAAGTTTCTCCGGGAATTCCTCCGGAAGTTCCTCCGGAAGTTCCTCCGAGAATTCCTCCGGAAGTTCCTCCGAGAATTCCTCCGGAAGTTCCTCCGGGAATTCCTCCGGAAGTTCCTCCGGGAATTCCTCCGGAAGTTCCTCCGGAAGTTCCTCCGGAAGTTCCTCCGGAAGTTCCTCCGGAAGTTCCTCCGGAAGTTCCTCCGGAAGTTCCTCCGGAAGCTCCTGCGGAAGCTCCTGCGGAAGTTCCTCCGGAAGTTCCTCCGGAAGTTTCTCCGGAAGTTCCTCCGGAAGTTCCTCCGGAAGTTCCTCCGGAAGTTCCTCCGGAAGTTCCTCCGGAAGTTCCTCCGGAAGTTCCTCCGGAAATTCCTCCGGAAGTTCCTCCGGAAATTCCTCCGGAAGTTCCTCCGGAAATTCCTCCGGAAGTTCCTCCGGAAGTTCCTCCGGAAGTTCCTCCGGAAGTTCCTCCGGAAGTTCCTCCGGAAGTTCCTCCGGAAGTTCCTCCGGAAGTTCCTCCGGAAGTTCCTCCGGAAGTTCCTCCGGAAGTTCCTCCGGAAGTTCCTCCGGAAGTTCCTCCGGAAGTTCCTCCGGAAGTCCCTCCGGAAGTTCCTCCGGAAGTTCCTCCGGAAGTTCCTCCGGAAGTTCCTCCGGAAGTTCCTCCGGAAGTTCCTCCGGAAGTTCCTCCGGAAGTTCCTCCGTTCCATCGCAAGTTCCTCCGGAAGTTCCTCCGGGAATTCCTCCGGAAGTTCCTCCGGGAATTCTTCCGGAAGTTCCTCCGGGAATTCCTCCGGAAGTTCCTCCGGGAATTCCTCCGGAAGTTCCTCCGGGAATTCCTCCGGAAGTTCCTCCGGGAATTCCTCCGGAAGTTCAGCCGGGAATTCCTCCGGAAGTTCCTCCGGGAATTCCTCCGGAAGTTCCTCCGGGAATTCCTCCGGAAGTTCCTCCGGGAATCCCTCCGGAAGTGCCGCCGGGAATTCCTCCGGAAGTTCCTCCGGGAATCCCTCCGGAAGTCCCTCCGGAAGTCCTCCGGGTGTTCCGCCGGAAGTCCTCCGGGACTCCCTCCGGAAGCCCGCCGGGCATTCCTTCGGAAGTTCCTCCAGGAATTCCTCCGGAAGATCCTCCAGGAATTCCTCCGGAAGTTCCTCCGGAATTCCTCCGGAAGTTCCTCCAGGAATTCCTCGGAAGTTCCTCCGGGAATTCCTCCGAAGTTCCTCCGAATTCCTCCGGAAGTTCCTCCGGGAATTCCTCCGGAAGTTCCTCCGGAATTCCACCGGAAGTTCCTCCGGAATTCCTCTGGAAGTTCCTCCGGGAATTCCTCCGGAAGTTCCTCCAGGAATTCCCCCGGGAATTCCTCCGGAAGTTCCTCCGGGAATTCCTCCGGAAATTCCTCCGGGAATTTCTCCGGAAGTTCCTCCGGGAATTCCTCCGGAAGTTCCTCCAGGAATTCCTCCGGAAGCTCCTCCAGGAATTCCTCCGGGAATTCTTCCGGGAATTCCTCCGGGAATTCTTCCGGAAGTTCCTCCGGAAGTTCCTCCGGGAGTTCCTCCGGAAGTTCCTCCGGGAGTTCCTCCGAAAGTTCCTCCGGAGTTCCTCGGAAGTTCCTCAGGAGTTCCTCCGGAAGTTCCTCCGGGAGTTCCTCCGGAAGTTCCTCCGGGAGTTCCTCCGGAAGTTCCTCCGGGAGTTCCTCCGGAAGTTCCTCCGGGAGTTCCTCCGGAAGTTCCTCCGGGAGTTCCTCCGGAAGTTCCTCCGGGAGTTCCTCCGGAAGTTCCTCCGGGAGTTCCTCAGGAAGTTCCTCCGGGAGTTCTTCCGGAAGTTCCTCCGGGAGTTCCTCCGGAAGTTCCTCCGGGAGTTCCTCCGGAAGTGCCTGCGGGAGGTCCGCCGGAAGTTCCTCCTGGAGTTCCTCCGGAAGTTCCTCCAGGAGTTCCTCCGGAAGTTCCTCCGGGAGTTCCTCCGGAAGTTCCTCCGGAGTTCCTCCGGAAGTTCCTCCGGAGTTCCTCCGAGTTCCTCCGGAAGTTCCTCCGGGAGTTCCTCCGGAAGTTCCTCCGGGAGTTCCTCCGGAAGTTCCTCCGGGAATTCCTCCGGAAGTTCCTCCGGGAGTTCCTCCGGAAGTTCCTCCGGGAATTCCTCCGGAAGTTCCTCCAGGAATTCCTCCGGAAGTTCCTCCAGGAGTTCCTCCGGAAGTTCCTCCAGGAATTCCTTCGGAAGTTCCTCCAGGAATTTCTCCGGAAGTTCCTCCAGGAATTCCTCCGGAAGTTCCTCCAGGAATTCCTCCGGAAGTTCCTCCAGGAATTCCTCCGGAAGTTCCTCCAGGAATTCCTCCGGAAGTTCCTCCAGGAATTCCTCCGGAAGTTCCTCCAGGAATTCCTCCGGAAGTTCCACCGGAAGTTCCTCCAGAAGTTCCTACAGGAATTCCTCCGGAAGTTCCTCCAGGAATTCCTCCGGAAGTTCCTCCAGGAATTCCTCCGGAAGTTCCTCCAGGAATTCCTCCGGAAGTTCCTCCAGGAATTCCTCCGGAAGTTCCTCCAGGAATTCCTCCGGAAGTTCCTCCAGGAATTCCTCCGGAAGTTCCTCCAGGAATTCCTCCGGAAGTTCCTCCAGGAATTCCTCCGGAAGTTCCTCCAGGAATTCCTCCGGAAGCTCCTCCAGGAATTCCTCCGGAAGTTCCTCCAGGAATTCCTCCGGAAGTTCCTCCAGGAATTCCTCCGGAAGTTCCTCCAGGAATTCCTCCCAAATTTTCTCCGGGAGTTCCTCCGGACGTTCCTTCGGAAATTCCTTCGGGGATCCCTCCGGAAGTTCCTTCAGGAATTCCTCCGGCAATTTTCTCTCCGGAAGTTCCTCCGATAATTCCTCCGAAAGTTCCTCCGGGAATTCGTCCGAAAGTTCCTCTGGAAATCGCTTACTTTGAAAGCAGGAAATCCTCTGGAAGGTTCCTCTAGACATTCTTTGAGAGATCTATCAAATTCGTTATTTGTAAATATCTTTGGAAAATCCAGCAGGAGTTTCGCATGAAATTGTTCTGAATGTTTCTGCAGGTATTTTCCCGAAAGATACACAGATTCGGAAAATATAGTTATGCTGAAATTCCTGCTAGCCAGTGTTGCGGCAATCATTCTCAATTTGCAATCATCAACGATCAAGCAAACCCGATCGCATTCTTTCGCTAGTTTTTCAAAAAGTCATTGTACAAGCTAATAGAATGCTTAGTTGCAAAGTAGACCATAGAAGAAAAAAATAAACATACAAAAATAATGGGCCGCAATGTTTCGTTCACATGTTCAAGAATATTCATTATTCTATGCGAAAAACATTAGTTCACTGTTTTCATCAATGATGAACACAAAAAATTCTTCAATGATCAAACGGAATAGTTTACTCAAGAATCATTTTTTGGAAGAAGAGTTCGATGTAATTCCGCTCATTTTTTATTGGACTGATTCATGTATTTTGATATTTTCAGGTTCTTTTAACAATGGTTTCAGCAGAAACTCCTCCAGTTCCAGCAGGTTCATTGCATTTTATTCCCAAGCGCCAGCTCTGAATCCTTTTTAATTTCTAGCATGTTGAGAAATAGTAAAGCTGCTATAATTGACGGTTCCCATCATCAAACATGATGATAATTAGAACTACCCACTACTTTATTCTGACTGGCAATATTCTATTAAAACCAATACGTGCTCTAATCCGAACTGCATTTTTTGTCTATAATTTCTATTTTGAAACTCTGGACAGACAGAATGGGTCTTCTGCTCCCATGGGCTCCCACTAAACTGTCGTCAATTTACCGGACGCACTTCATGAAATGGATTCATTGAATCTCACTCCTAGGCACCATTTGGCTTCCGATATAAACCGAATCACTTATTGAAAATCCCCAGCTTTGCTTCAAACACTCTAAACAGGGCGCAATTCCGTTATTGATGACAGATAATCCCATCAACGCTAATGTTCTCCTTCGCGGAGACTCGTCAGCGTGTCACGCACATAACTCACAAAGCTGAACCTGCCGCCGCAACTGCGGCGTCCATTTATCTTCCCAATAAGGACACAATCCCCATCGGTTTTTCCCATTGCTGTCTCTCAAACGCAAAGACACAAGTTCTCCGGACGCTCCGGGCCGGCTCTGAAATTGTAGACTTGATTACGCATTAATTATCATTAATTTCACTTCGTCGTGGTCCCTCAGCATAACTATTCGGAGTTCCCAGCAGCGCAGCACCGCGCAGTCCACATCGAACGAATGTGATCAATGTCCTGCTTCCAAACGCACCCATTCCCGATTCTCCCGCCTTTCCCCCGCCCGGATTATGAATCGATACATCGGAAAACAATCAGATCATTACCTACCTGAGCCCCGATTGTGCCTCGGAAGATGATTGCGGTGGTGTGGGAATGCGAAGACTAATCCAATAATCTGGCTTCTAATCATAAAATATTGCGCTTCGCTTTGGTCAGCATAAATCACTCTTCGGAGCAGCAGAGGAGCGATGCCATCCGAGCGCAGTTGTGTCTGCGATTGTGCCCAAAGGAACATCTACCATCCGATCGCCCGCCGTAAGGGCGCACAGAAGATAGAGATAGAGCGTGAGGAGTTCCCACAGGGTAGTAGCAGAGCTGGTCGCCGTTCCGAATCCGAAGGTAGGACAGTCTTTGATATGATTTATCTCTCATTAGTATGCCAATTTGAGCCAAGGAGCCAGAGCCAGGAGAAAGAGCGACATTCGGGCTCGGGAAATTAATAAGAAAGGTTGAATGGGGTAATAATTGCCAAGACTAGCCGGTAGCCGGGGCTTTGTTAGTTTAAGGCAAGCGAAGCACGGCGAAAGCTCTAAGCATTGTTCGGTAATTTGTCGCTGTAAAATTATGATGGATTGCGCTTTCATATTTCTGTGAAAGGAATGTACTGCGGTTTGAATTGAATATATGAGGATACCGCCTGGAGTATAAATAAATTATTAAAATTTTCAGAATGCTTTTAGTATTATATATAAAGATTTTATGAAATTGTTGTTAACCTGCTGATTGAAATCTTGTTAAAGGTCTATACTAGACATTCCTAACAACATTTAAGGAAATAAAATTGATTATTATAGACGGCGAACAATACCGAAAGTTGTGATTTACCAACTATTAGGCTATTCGAGGATTCAACACTGGTAGAATTGATGATTAACGCTTCCATGTTCAGCGCACAAATCAAATCTTTATCTCACATAGGTATGTTAATCCGCCTCGTCCTTCCGCTGTTTGTTAAGCAACCTGCATCGCTAGGTGGCAGGTGGTCAGCACCATTCGCTAAGCGTATGTTCAGTTCGTTTCTGCACAGTAATACGATACTTTTTAATGACCATTAACTGCGTGAAAACAGCCTAATCCGATCCCTTTTCCGATTGTCATATACCATACATACCTTTCTTCCGGAAACTCAACGGGTCCGACGGAATGGAAATAACATGAGTTTTCCGCCGCTGTCACAGATTCGCTAAAGGCTGCCATTGCGACGGTGAACATCGTGTCGTCGTTGTCGTCCATCTTTTTCGTCCACCTGTGGGGGCCGAAGCGCATAGTCTGCTTCGCTGATGAGTCCATTTCCGGAACGGATGCACCGACGTTGGTTGGTTGGTGCGAAAAAAAACGTCAAACTCGGTTGAAGGGGAGGTCTTCCACTAGCTAGCAGCCAGCCTCAGAACCATCTGAGGAAAACAAAATATTGCGGGGGCAATAAATGGACGTAAGAATTACCTAAGTGCGGCGAGAATACAAGAAAGGGGTAGGAAGGAAGGCGCTTTTTGTTATGCTGTAGTCATTGTTCTTTGACTCTGGCTCACATAGATGCATATTCACTCGATTACTTCATGGCGAAGACTTCTACAAGCGGAAAGTGTTGTTCTTCAATTGGCGTGCAGATAGATATCGCACTGGGAAAGACTTAAAATCACAGAGAAAAACGAATGAAAACAAATTATTGAACTAAAGCTACTTGAAACGAATTTCTCGCCTAAGGAAAGCACGTTTAACAATCACCTTGATGTACAATGAAGATTATCAATCCGATGGATGCAAGTTAAATAAGAAGTATAAAAGATAATCAAAATTTGACCGACCACCGTTCGGCCGGCAGCGGCAATGATGAGTAAGTAGAAATTCCATCGACGATGTTGACGTTAATTATTTAGCGCTCTTTGCTCCGCCCCGTTGGCGTGTCAAACACAAATAAGTAGGAACGTTGATAAGACACGTAAGAAATAATAAAAAAAAAACAAGCGGCGCTTCTTTACTCGTTCCTAATTACCATCATCATCCTGGTACTACTTGGTCATGGAAGTACGAATTTGCCGACAGAGTAAGAAACTCCATCTCTTTTTTTTTTGCGAAATCGTCCAAACTTGAACAAAACAGAGCGAAGTTGTCTATCATCACAGGTTATTACTTTTTGTATTCGTTTGCTTTCGGTTTACGTTCCACGCTAGTGCGAATTCATCCGAAAGCGTTGATTGTTTTCAAAAGAGTCTGATGCGCTACTGAAATTCAATTAAATTGGTTGCTTTGGGCATGCTTACAGGGTATAACAATATTTATTGAATTAAAACGGATATTCTTCGGTCTAGCTGATTTTTTTAGAATTCGTTCGTCTATATTGAACAAGTCTGTTGACGTAGAATCACGTCCTAAGGGAAGATAGCGGGGTCATTCTGCAGAATTTAAATTGAGACTGTCACGAAAAGTGGTCTGGAAGTATGGGCTCAGCCGTCTTCTAACCGTTTTTGGAGATTTTGATTTCAATCGATCGATAAACCCTTTGAGATTAAAAATTATGGATTAAAAGCGCTAAACTATCGTCAAGAACTTTTAAAAATTGATAAAACAATTAATTCCGTATGTGCATCGCAAGTACAGACATCAAAATCTTGCAACTTACAGGCCAGCCTCTAATCCTTATTTCAATCAAGACTTCACGGAGAGTGGACACAAGGGCCACACAGCAGCTATCACAAGTCGATGCTGGTAGCAGCGGTCTCAGTGGGAAGAGAATTATCGTTTTACCATTGCCGACAGCAACGCTTAACTGAAAGTAAATACACTGGATTCTAATTTTACACGATTTACATTTCACGATTTACGTTTCAAAGTCCCATCATTTGTGTTCTTCGTGGTCGTGCGGTTAGCGATGTCAATCGTCTAGACGCATGTGCTATATGGAGTGTGGGTTCGATTCCCGCTTCGGTAAGGAGGAGGACTTTTCGTGATCAAAATATTCTCCACTACTGGGTTTTGTGTCCTGGCCGTTGTCTCATACCAGGTGTTAAGTGTTCAGTATGTACGACATCTGGTCGAAGACGGTGTTCTTGTCTTTTAATTTGTTTTTCTTTAATTTCCTCAATTTTGCGCTGATCCTAAATGGTTAACACATATTAGTTACCATGTGACTTTTCTTTGTATTATTTAGTGTTTTTTTTAACATGTTGCAAAGATTTTGGTGGCAAATTGAAGTCACAAGATCAAAAATACGAGCGAGAAAAAAAACGAGTGTAAAAACAGAATCATGTGTAATTGAACAGCAGCCCTAAAGTGAAATTTTTATATAAAGCACAATGGGCCACGCCAGGATATTGAAAAAAAAACATATTTCCATATTGAAGATGATATTTTAGCAACATAGTGTCCTCAGCAAAATCAAATCTTCTAGTTTACACGGAAGAGATAAACTACCCAATAGTGGCTTCAATTCACCGAAATTTAAACTTACGTACGCGCTTCAGTGTTAAATCATCGAGTGGCTGACGTTGGCAATAGTAGCAGTATGTATGTATGTATGTATGTAGTTAGCCGTTTTGCTCTGCATGCGGTTCCACTTAACAGTAAAGTCAAATTTCAATATCATTTTGAATTCAACATATTGCTGTAAGAAGGGCCAAAAAGGGGGGTGGTGGACCTGTAAGCAGAGACACTTACACGAAACCCACGGAAAAATGAGAATCTCCTTCCAGCAGAATGATCCAACAAATATAATAATGATATACTTGCAATACTTGTCAAGCTTTCCATGGGATGGTTTGTTTGAAGAAGGGCGCGACAACTAGTTAACAACTGTTGGAGATAAAAGTAATAAACGCGAACGTCTGTTACTTTCCTTCCTTGACTCCGATTGGCTACCATGTTGGCAATAGTAGCAGTAAATGAAAAAATATCAAACATTCTTTATATCATGTAAACAATGATTTATGGTCATTTGGCCTAATGCAATTTGGCCGAATGCCGTTTGGCCGAACGTGATTTTGAGAAGTGAAAGATGAAAATTGAGAAGTGATAAGCAAGATATTGAGAAGTGAGGATCGAATTATGAGATATAATACAGAAGAAGGAAGAAAAATGAAGCAAAAAACAAATATAAAGTAATATGAAGTTAGTAAAAAAGAAAGAGAAAAAATAAGGATGAAGGAAAAAAAATAATGGGTTAGGAAGAAGGAAGAAATGAACAATGATGAAGGAAGCAGGGGAGAAAAATAATAAGGATGAAGGGTGCAAGAAGAAAAAAAGGTGGAGAAAGAAGGAAAGAAACAAAAGAAAGAAGAAAGAAAAAGGGGAAGAAAGATGAAAGGAATACAGATTAATTGAACGGTTTTCAAATTTTCACATCTCACCTCTCACTTGACACTTCTCACCTCTAACTCATCAGTCCTCACTTCTCACTTATCTTTTCTTACTTTTCACTTCTCACTTCGCATTTCTCACTTTTCACTCTCTACTTCGCACTTCTCACTTCAAATTTATCACTTCTTACATCTCACTTTCCACTATTCAGTACTCACTTATTACCTCTTACTTCTTACTTCATACTTCTCACTACTCACTTCTCCTTTCTCACTTTCCACTTCTCAAATGTCTCACTTGTAACTTCTCACTTTTCACTCATAACTTTTCTTTTCTCAATTCTTATTTCTTATTCCTCACTTCTCACTTGTAACTTTTCATATCTCACTCTTCACTTTTTTACTTTTTACTTTTTACTTTTTACTTTTTACTTTTTACTTTTTACTTTTTACTTTTTACTTTTTACTTTTTACTTTTTACTTTTTACTTTTTACTTTTTACTTTTTACTTTTTACTTTTTACTTTTTACTTTTTACTTTTTACTTTTTAGTTTTACTGTTTACTTTTTACTTTTTACTTTTTACTTTTAACTTTTAACTTTTTACTTTTTAATTTTTACTTTTTACTTTTTACTTTTTACTTTTTACTTTTTACTTTTTACTTTTTACTTTTTACTTTTTACTTTTTACTTTTTACTTTTTACTTTTTACTTTTTTCTTTTTATTTTTTTATTTTTTTTTTTTTTCTTTTTTCTTTTTTTTTTTTACTTTTTTCTTTTTTCTTTTTTTTTTTTTTACTTTTACTTTTTACTTTTTACTTTTTACTTTTTACTTTTTTACTTTTTACTTTTTACTTTTTACTTTTTACTTTTTACTTTTTACTTTTTACTTTTTACTTTTTACTTTTTACTTTTTACTTTTTACTTTTTACTTTTTACTTTTTACTTTTTAATTTTTAATTTTTGCTTTGTATTTCTTACTCTGAATTTCTCACTTGTAACTTCCCACTTCTCACTTTTCACTTCTCATTTCTTATTTTTTACTTCTTACTTTTCACTACTCACTTTTCACTTCTTATTTTTCACTTTCAACTTCACACTGCTTAAATTTCTCACTTCTTTTCAATGTTTACTTCTCATTCTTCACTTCTCAATTTTCACTATTCACTTTTCACTCCTTACTCCTCACTTCTCGCTGCAAACTTCATGCAATTCTTGCTAAAAACTTTTTATTATTCACTTTTACTACTCGCAATCAGGGTTCGTATTTTTCGTTTTAGTGACACCAGCGATTTTCGGACCAAAGTAGATTTTATTCGTAGTCAGCCCCGTAACGCTGGGTAGATACCTTTGCGTGGTGTGTTACGGTGTAAGATCTACCATGGTCACATTGTCAGCTACAGGCAAATCCTGACCCAACGAATACCTTCCCCAATATCCAACTCCGTGGTACTTATGCGGGTGTCGCTGAGTCGGGGGCTCTCGTTAAGTAAGTACTACATCAACACTTCCTTCCTCTCCCAAGTTACGCTGAAGATGGGCGTGGCCAGGAGTAGTAATCCTCATGCTTTTGTGATTTTTATCCTAGATTGAAATCAAGGACCACACCCACCTTGATTTCTGATAGCAATCTGAATAAGGATTTCAAAAGAAAAACATGAGTAGCACTAGTATCCAATCTACGAAGTACACCGTAACTATGCTATGCTATGCTATGCTAAAGTAGATTTTATTCGTAGTCAGTAGCGAGAAGCTCGACGAGAAGCCTGAACAAGCCCTACAAATAAATGAAAATCGTGCTTACTTGTTGAAGTTCTTTTATCGTTTCAACATTCTTACGCCTCACTAATTTTTCGCGAAAATTTTAGTATAAACCATTCCGATTATTATAAATACACTCAGAAATAGTCGGCAAATGGAATTGCGCTTGATATTTCATGAAAATATCGATTCCTCTTATAGATTACATCCTCCTCTTTCACGACATATATTTTTTCCGAATTTTGCAACTGCAAAAACTGCAAATTTAAAAAAATATGAAGGTTTGATTTTTGACCAAAAATTTTTTTTTTCACAAAATGCGTTATTTTCAAAACGTGTTTTTGGTTAGTTACCTAGAGAAAAAGTTTAATTTTTCAATCAATTAAATTTTCAATACAGATACATAAAAATGTCTGTCTTGTCGAATTAACGACGAGATCTGGTTGAAAAATGATTTCAATGACCTAAAAATTCCGAAAAACTTCAAAAATTATTTCGTAAAATGGAATAATCCTCATGAGTACGGATATGGCTTTAGAATCAAACCATTTTCAGGTACGGTGTATCTTGGGCTTTGATCTGGATACTAATGACTCATACCACATTGCTCCAAAAAGTAAAAAACTGTTTGCATTAGTGAAAACGAGAGCTCGAAATAATTTTTAATGTTTTTTTTTTGCTAGTCGCAGTAAATTTGAAATATATCTAATTCTCGTCCGATTGCAATTATTTAATTTATTTTTTAATTTAGTTTATTTTTTAATTTAATTTATTAAAAAACTTATGAAAAAGTTTAAGTGATAACTGAAAAACATGTGCGAAATCCTCAAAACAATGGGAAGTAAAAATTATTAGAACATGACAAATATTTGAATCTTTCTCAAATACTCGATGCTATATGAAAGTAAATAAAATGCTGGACCATATGTAGCCATAAAATAGTAGATATCTTGAAAAAAAAATGAAATTATTCGATAAACAAAAAGTTTTTATTATTATCGGAACGGTCTATAGTGCACTTATAAAACTTCATCTACCGCAACGGGATTCGAACCAAGAACCCCAACAAAAATGGAACTGGGTTACACTCACTCTAGCTCGACTGCTTAAGGTTTTTTAATCCTTAAAGTTTTTTAATCCATAAAAGCTATTCTTGTTTGCATTGGTGAAGGCATGAAAAGTATTGACAGGGACGGGCTGTTACTTGTGCGATGCTTTTATTTCCGGGCTTCTATGTACGACACATTTCCATCAATTTTTGTGCAGCTAACCTCATATATGGTAATTGGTCATACCAGAGCGCATTGCAAAACTGCTCAGAGGACCATCCGATAGCTGATGATAGTGAGCATTGGTTACAGTTCCTGTCTTTTGTATAAGGATGAAAACGAAGTGCACAGGATCAAGATAGATTTCGCTTGTGCCTACTCGAAGCCAGGAGAATCCTCCAGCAGGAAAAAGGGGGGGAAGGAACTTACGCTGAGGTCACTCAAGTAATTCAAACTCCCATCACTTGCGGAAACCCTTCCGCAATAAACAGAGACTCTTTAGAGTCCGCAATTATAAAGCGCATGGCATCGATGGAAAAACAGCTGGAAAAGGTAATGGGTAAAATTAATGACCTTACTGAGAAAAACACCTGCTTAAAGGAGGAATTATCCGATAGGATTTCTGAAGAAGCTCCTACCCGAGCCCGAAAGGCATTCACCTCGCTATTGACAGTATTCCCCCTGTTATTCATAAGTCCGACCCCCTATCCGATCAAGTAACTCCTTCTTCCTGGAAAACCACCGCTTCCGACCTCCAAACCCCATCAGTCAAGCTTCAGAGAGGTAACCTTAATCGACATCCCTTTTGACGTATTAGAGCTTAACAGGGATATCCCAGTTGTTGGGGTTCGTCTCCGAGGTAGCATGCCAATAAGCGAAGTCAACATGTACCTACCTTGCGGCCCGCTACCCGACATCAGAAACAAGGTGAGTAGCATTATTAACTCTCCACTCTCCTCCTCTTGGGAGACATGAAAGCGCATCACCTAGCCTGGAGCGAACGAAGGTCTTTCTGGAAGCTTTTGAGTCTGTTGACCTGGTGCCTCTCAATAATGGTCCAACGACGTTCTTCAACGGCCATTCGGTCACCACTATTGACGTGACCACCGACAGTCGGCCCATTCTCCCCATACTCAAATGGGAAGTGTCTTCCGACCTTTTTGGGAGCAACCACTTTCGAATAATGGTCACTGCCCACGCCGCCTATCCTAACACCTCCCGGAGAATACGATGGCGATACGATGCCCCCGACTGGGAAGCTTATGACCACAACCTCCGACACGCCCTTTAAAATAGCTCTCCATCAACACTATCTGAATTCGTCCAGGTCGTCTTGGATGCTGTTGCAGCATCAGCAAAGCAGCAACCGACCTGGACGTAAAGCCCTTCGTTGGTAGTCGGACGAAAGCGCGTAGCGCGCCCTCTGATTCTTTAGGAAACTGCGCCACACACATACAGAGGAAAACACCACGAGTGCCGTGCCGCCATCCAAGAAACCAAGAAAAAAACAATGGGAGGACTTTCTTGACTCCAACTCGGCCCAACCCGCTGAACTATGTAGGAAAGTAAACGCTCTCAGTGGCAAACGTAGTTTTTCCCCCATCCACCTTGACGTTGAAGATCGCACTATATCAGACCCTCCGGAAGTTGCCAACGCTCTCGGAGAGTATTTTGCTTCACTTGTCGCGGTAAGTGGATACCCAGCCGAATTCCAGAGGTTCATCACCAGCTTATCCTGCTCTATCGAGGACTTCCAAGTCTCCCCCGGACTTGTAAACTCCTCATTCGACCAGCCTTTCTCTGCCAACGAGCTTTCATTAGTCTTCGCCAGGAGTAATGGAAATCCCTCTAGACCACATGGAACAGCATACCGATGATCAAAAACCCTCCCCTTCCCGCTTTCCAATAGTCGTCAGAGACACACCTGGACGCACTAGCATCAGAGCGCAATCCGACGCAAGAACCGTCCTCCGTTGGGCCACCTCGGTAGGATTTAGCATGACCGCTAGCAAATGCGTACGCGCTCTCGTGTGTCGCACTGCAAAATTGTTAAAGTACTCGGCGTCTCCATCGACCGTGCCCTCACATTTCTGCCTCATTTCCGCTCCGTCAAAGCCAACTGCCGCACCAGGGTCATTTTAATCAAAACCATTTCAAAGCCCCGCCGGATCAGGGGCATTCGTTTTTCGCATTGGAGAAGCCATTATAGACAGCCGGCTTCTGTACGGTCTTGAACTCACCTGCATTGCATACCATAACCTCCTCAACGTCTTGTCCCCGACCTTCAACAGTTATGTTCGAATCGCCTCCGGCCTCCTACCTTCCATATCTGCTGAGTCTGCCTGCGCCGAGGCAGGCTTCTTGCTACTTCACCACCCCATTCTTGCTGCTATATGCCTCAATGCTGCCCTCTTCGCCGCTTCGACTGCCGGAAATCACAGGATCCCTCTCTTTATTGAAGGGGACCGGATTCTGCGCGTGGTGGTCGGCGTCCGTATCCCCACAGTGGCCAGGATTCACTAGCATGGAGCGAGGAGCTGGCACTCCTCCATAGCCATTATAACTGTCCATCGCGAGACGCTTCAAGGGAGGAGACAATACGGAGGCTCTTCGTAGGTCAGTGGCTGAGTTGCTAAACACGGAATACAGGAACCATGAACATCGCTACACCGACGGCTCCGTTTCGAGGCAAGGGGTCGGCTTAGGAGTCACAGGTAGTAACCTAACAGTGACAAAAAGTCTTCCCAAGCAGCATTTTTTCGGCCATAACCGCGGCCCTGCTTATCGCTGCCACTGCACCCTCCGTCAAACCTATCATAATCCTGAGTCATGACTCCGCCAGTGCCATCGCTGCGCTTCAAAGCGATCATCCAAGACACCCATGGATTCCGGCCATTCTCGCCAATGCACAACAATCGACAACCTTTGCGTGGATCAATGGACATTGTGGAGCACCAGGAGCACCAACAGATTATCTCCCGTCTTCGCACCGGCGCGGCCACACCCGTTTTTCGCATAACTTCAGTGACAGTCCATTCCCGACCGTTTTCAAAATATGTGGGGTGTTGAATTCCGTCGAACACACTGGCGGAGCCAGCTATTGTTTTTTGGTGGGGCACCACTAAGCGCAAGAACAATAGCCTTTGAGAACAATGGTGTGATTGCAACGCGTGGTGCCCTACCTCTGTCTCCACTAAGGGTATGCGATAACACACTTTTTCCTAACGAAACGAAACGAAACGAAATTTAAAATGTCTATGTTGATTCGGATCGAAACGAAACGAAATATAGATTTACTTTCGAGACTTCGAAACGATACGAAATCAAGGTTCATTTAAATCGGAATTTTTCGAAACGAAACGAAATTTTAATTTTTTTCGCGGAATTTTTATTAAATTGGTTTTACATTATGTACGCAATTCTGATTTCACTTGGTACTTCACACTTCACTTGTGTGCCCTTGGCATATGAGAACAGCTGTTATGGTTAGTATAAGCTGAAAACAATCATAAGTTAATAACTTTCGGCAATTTTAATGATCTTTCAACCCGTTATTTTTTTTTGCAAATTCTATGCGAAGATCAAGAAATGCTCACAAATCATCAATGTTTCTTACATATTGTGCAAATAGTCAAAGAAGAGCTTAGCTTGATTAACTGTACAATCGTAGTTGCTAATCTTGATTGGCCGAGAAACTGCAAATATACACAGCTCACCAATTAAATAATATTCGTGGGCTATAAAAAAGTTATTCTTATTGTATACATATATGCTTCGGAGTTTCCAATACATGGCAGAAAACGATGCTGGTCACTACCTTACAATCAATTTAGGATTAGGAGAGGACAATCAGTTTAACACTCTTTGTTATAAAAGACCGAGGAATGTTCTGCATCTCCGTGAGTGCTACGGGAAAGGAATCGTTGGTTAGTAGTGAAGGAAATTGATGTGAAGCCCTTTGGTAAGCGACTTAATATTTATTATAAACGAATATATTTTGAAAACAAGAAGATGAAAACTGTGTTTCAAGTGAATCCAACGCAAGATCAATGTGCTTCGTTTAATAAGCTTCTACAATATGATCGATTCCGCACTTAATAATTTTGTGCTCTTCGATGCAGACATTAGTTTTATCACTTCGCTTCCACTCACTAACTTCCACACTAGCTGGCGTGATCAACATCAACAAGGTCGATTGTACACTGGTTAAACAAATTTCTGCTACGCAAGGTAGATTTTTTGACGTAGAACTACGTCTGCCTTTTCTATATTGGGGAACACTTTACGATTGCAAAAAAAAAAATGAAAAACGTCACGAAAATATGATAGACTTTGACCGTTAATATCTCAGCCGTTTCTCGGTGGATTTTCAACTTTCTTGGACCATTCGATCAAGGGAGAGCCAACGCTTCATACCCGATGTACACTGAATTGGTTTTTATGCGGTTTATTTACAGTAATCACTTTTTATGCGATTTTTTGCACTCGAATTTCAAGATTTCCGCGGTTTATTCAAACATATTTTGAGCTTTACGCTGCTTTCTACGTTGTTTTAGTTTACGCGGCCCATATCCTCCGCATAAGAGCTGACTCCAGTGTGTTACAATATTTATGTATGATAATATTTACTATTGAAAACTTGCTAACAGTTAATCAATCGGTTTCGGTGAATTAGTCAATCTCGTAAGTGCATCGCAAGCTTCTTTTTCCATAGCACTACATTCCAACTGGAACTTGGCTTGCTTTTCAACTTAGCTATCTATTAACAATTATTTAGTTATTAATTTAAAGCTTTCTACATATGCCCGCCATTGCATTAGTATGTATCTTTTGTGGCAAATCCAACGGATACACTATGCCCAGAGTGTCAAGAATGTCTTCCACCCGAAAACATCCTAGCTCGGATCAAGAATCGATCTAGTCATCTTCGGATTCTGCGCTTTTGTTCGCAAGGCTAACTCGAGACCTCAAGCCACCATAGACGTCAAATTAATGCAACTTACAGGGCTTGAGCTGGTGTAGTTCATTTTACTAACTTACACGCGCGTTTTGTCTCGAAAGCTTTGGGGCGGTTGACGGCAGCTTCTCGCTTGCGCCTATTGATGTCGGTAGAGAGGCTCGAAATCTTCTTCGCTGCTGCAGTGGAGGCGTTCTGGTGAACTTTCTTCGGCTCGTTTCAATCATTAACAATAAACTGTCAAACTTCTTTGTCGCGTATAGTCTGACTTCCTCCATAGGATGACCACCAAACGCCGTTAATAGAAGATCCATCGGGGTTTAGTCTGACTTAGTGGCGGGTGCTTAGCCTCTACTCCATTTTGTATCGGTGATAGTTGCAGCGGTGCACTATCAGCCAGGGTTGTGCTGAATCATTTTCGTACGGTAATTATTGGAATTATTTGGTAAGGCCGATGCAAATATTTAAAAACAATTATGTCCCCTCCCCTCGGATTTTTTTTGCCCAGAAATGATATTTTGAGGGGACAACAAAAAAATTCGGGTAATTTTGAGGATTTTCAAAACATTCTTTAATAAATCCGAGGAGTTTTTTGGATTTTTTTTTTCATTTAAACATTTATTTTTTTTATTATGCCCCCCCCCCTCACCATCCGGAGACCAGTAGGACATAATTTAAATTAAATATTTGTCAGCGATAACTTTTCAAATCTTGCAATCGATTGATAATAAACACAAAATAATCATTTTAATGTAAACCTTACTAATACCATGTTTAGCATTGTATTTTAGTGTTATGTAGGAAAATAAGTTCAAAAGTAGCATACAATTATCGAACAATTCTTACTCTCTAGCGAGTTTTTATCAATTGATAACTTGGGTATGGGTTCATTCTCGATTATTTGAAAATTTTATTTTTATCATACCTTTAAAATGTTGGTCTAAAAATTATAAACATCACAAGGGTTCGTAATGATCGCTCAATCTCAGTAGCACATGCTACGTTTAGAAAAGGCAAGTGAATTGAGCAAGTCGCTTGAATCGAACGCGAACTGAACGTGTAAACACCTTAATTCAATTCACTTGAACGAAAAGAAAGTTGAATATGTTCAACTTTTGGCAAGTCAATTGAATTCAACTGAGTTGTTCAATTCACTTGCCCTGTCAAAACGTAGCTTTATTCTAAATGATGCTCTTGTTATTCTGTTGCCAACTTTCACTTTTTTTCAACCCTTCAAGTGACTTCACGGGAGCGTTCACTTCTGAAGCTTTTTAATTCGATAACCTAGTCACCCACAGAGTGCAAACACGTGAGTTTTTTGTTGCTACTTTATTGGGGAATGTATTAATGTTCTTTTAAGCTGTTTCTAGATCAAATCAATTTACATAGTACATTTCAATTCATGCGTTTTAATTCACCATAATAATCATTAGGCGATAACAATACTTCCGCTTCACCAACAAGCATTTGTTTACTTTGCTCGATAGGTAGACGGTTTGACAGTTCAATAGGTAGATTTGGCTTCACTCTTTACGCAACTTTATATATAATAGACTCTGGTTCACCCTGGGCTTAAAAAAACGCTTTGGTTTCAGAAACGCTTGCTTTATTGGTCTCATCGAACAGAAAAGTCGAAAATCTGTACATTACATACAGCTACGTAGTTCAACGTCACCTTTGCGTACAACCCGATTGGGCTGCACCTTTGAGTTTTTCACTTCGCGTTCTCCCGGACTAGCTGCCGTCCCATGACCAGTAGCAACACGATCGATTCCGCATTCATATTGTACAAATAGTATGAAACCAACCAATTGAAAACAACTTAACGATTTTGTTCAGCGGCGCAGCCAAAATTTTTGATAATATGAAGCATGGTTTAAGTTAAAATTTGTTTCAAAATTCCGCGGAATTCCGTTAAATTTCGTTAGAAGCTAGTTTTTTCTAGCGAAATTTTTGTAATTTTACGAAACGAAACGAAATCAAGAAATCAGATTTCGCTATGCTCAAATTCCGCGAAATTCCGCGGAATTTCGTTTCGAACCACCTGAAACGAATTTTTTCGAAATACCGCATATGCTTAGTCTCCACCAGTGGTCGAACATGTGATTTGCCGGTGTCCTCCGAGTTCGACGCTCGAGTATCCGAGACGCTTTGGCTGATGATACCACCAACTTAGCAGCCCTCGTCTGCTTCGTTCAAGGCGGAGGGCTATAACCGCAAATCTGCAAGTGAGAATCTGAAGAATCTGAGAATCAAAAAGAATCTGTAACCCAGAAATATGTTTTCTTCAATAGAGTGGGGTGTCATGGTCATTCCTTAAGGTGAATTACGGTAGAGTCCAAAAATGGTTGCCATAGTGGCTGTGCTAGCCCCCGGCTCGCGTTTTACCCTTCTTACACCCTAAGAAGGGTATAAAGATCGCTTGAAAAACCGACTTTTTATCCGAGACTCGGAGACCCAAGTCGTATATACCAATCAACTCAGCTCGACGAACTGAGCACATGTATGTATGTGTGTGTGTGTGCGTGTGTGCGTGTGTGCGTATGTGTGTGCGTTACAAAAATCTCACATCAAGATCTCAGCCGTCCGTGGACTGATTTGCACGATTTTAACACTAAACGAAAGCTATGACTTTGTCATTGTACGAGTTCAATTTTTTTTGCAATCGGACATTTGGTTCCAGAGATATGTGAGAAATACGAACATGAAGTGCATTTTCAGAAAACTAACAAAATAATGTCACATGAATATCTCAGCCGTCTGTAAACCAATTTGCATGATTTTATCTTGAAACGAAAGCTATGACTTTGCCATTGAACCCATTGTATTTTGTTTTTGCAATTAGACATTGGGTTCCGGAGATATCTCTGAAATACGAACATAAAGCATTAGACGAATCAACTTCACACATTGGTAAAATATGTCCCATCAAGATCTCAGTCGTCCTTGGACCGATTTGTGCGATTTTATCTTTAAACGAAAGCTATGTTTTTGTCATTGGACTCATTAATTTTTTTCTGCAATCGGAAATTCGGTTTCAGAGATATCTGTGAAATACGAATATGAGACATATTTTCAGACTACTAATGAAAAATTGTGCGTATGTGTGTGCGTTACAAAAATCTCACATCAAGATCTCAGCCGTCCGTGGACCGATTTGCACGATTTTAACACTAAACGAAAGCTATGACTTTGTCATTGTACGAGTTCAATTTTTTTTGCAATCGGACATTTGGTTCCAGAGATATGTGAGAAATACGAACATGAAGTGTATTTTCAGAAAACTAACATAATAATGTCACATGAATATCTCAGCCGTCTGTAAACCAATTTGCATGATTTTATCTTTAAACGAAAGCTATGGCTTTGCCATTGAACCCATTGTATTTTGTTTTTGCAATTAGACATTGGGTTCCGGAGATATCTCTGAAATACGAACATAAAGCATTAGACGTATCAACTTCACACATTGGTAAAATATGTCCCAACAAAATCTCAATCGTCCTTGGACCGATTTGTGCGATTTTATCTTTAAACGAAAGCTATGTTTTTGTCATTGGACTCATTAATTTTTTTCTGCAATCGGAAATTCGGTTTCAGAGATATCTGTGAAATACGAATAAGAGACATATTTTCAGACTACTAATGAAAAATTGTCACACCAATATCTCAGCCGTCTATGACCCGATTTGAACTCTTTCGGGCTTAAACAGAAGCTGTAATATTGCCATTTAAGGCGGCAAATCAAATCTGCAGCCTTTTTGTATTTTTTAAAAATTGTTAAATTTCCAGAAATATCTCTTTTTACCCTTCTTACACCCTAAGAAGGGTATAAAGATCGCTTGAAAAACCGACTTTTTATCCGAGGCTCGGAGACCCAAGTCGTATATACCAATCAACTCAGCTCGACGAACTGAGCACATGTATGTATGTGTGTGTGTGTGTGTGTGCGTGTGTGCGTGTGTGCGTATGTGTGTGCGTTACAAAAATCTCACATCAAGATCTCAGCCGTCCGTGGAATGATTTGCACGATTTTAACACTAAACGAAAGCTATGACTTTGTCATTGTACGAGTTCAATTTTGTTTGCAATCGGACATTTGGTTCCAGAGATATGTGAGAAATACGAACATGAAGTGCATTTTCAGAAAACTAACAAAATAATGTCACATTAATATCTCAGCCGTCTGTAAACCAATTTGCATGATTTTATCTTTAAACGAAAGCTATGACTTTGCCATTGAACCCATTGTATTTTGTTTTGCAATTAGACATTGGGTTCCGGAGATATCTCTGAAATACGAACATAAAGCATTAGACGTATCAACTTCACACATTGGTAAAATATGTCCCATCAAGATCTCAGTCGTCCTTGGACCGATTTGTGCGATTTTATCTTTAAACGAAAGCTATGTTTTTGTCATTGGACCCATTCATTTTTTTCTGCAATTGGAAATTCGGTTTCAGAGATATCTGTGAAATACGAATATGAGACATATTTCCAGACTACTAATGAAGAATTGTCACACCAATATCTCAGCCGTCTATGACCCGATTTGAACTCTTTTGGGCTTAAACAGAAGCTGTAATATTGCCATTTAAGGCGGCAAACCAAATCTGCAGTCTTTTTGTATTTTTTAAAAATTGTTAAATTTCCAGAAATATCCCTTTTTTTATTTTGAAATCGATAAAAGCATGATGATATCAGTTATTTTATACTCAATTGAAGGTCATATGCATAGAAATTGTAATATGCACTGGGCACACACAACCATTCAAAAGTGTAAGAAGGGTTGCGTTCACTGTAGGTGGATTAAATCGGGGTTTTAACTTTCGGTTTGGAAATTGTCTCGATTTCCCTGGGCGTAAAAGTATCATCGTGTTAGTCTCATGATACACTAACGCAAAAATGGTAACTTGGCTTAGAAACCTCGCGGTTAATAACTGCGGAAGTGGTGAATGAACACTAAGCAACGAGGCGGCAATGTCCCAGTGTGGCGATGTCATCAAGAAGAAGAAGAAGCATGTCTCAAAACCATTTTTTCGTGTTTGCTGCAAGTGAGCAAAGATGAAAAACTGCTTTCCGCTTTTGCCTGTCGTTTGCTTTTCGAGTTATTTGTCCCTGAAAGCACTATGCAATTTTTAAATTGAATTCCAACGTGATTCACCTTAAGAAATCTTTGAGGAAATTTCTTCAACAATAACTCTAGGAAGTTTTTCGGAAATGCCTTTAGAGATTATTTTGGAAATTACTATACGAATTCTTTTAGTAATGTACTCGGGAATTTCTTTAGAAAGTCCTCCGGGAAATACTCCTCCTAGGAGAAACCCTTTAGACCAGTGATTCTCAACCTGGGGTACATGTACCCATGGGGGTACTTTCGCTAGCCCTTAGGGGTACCTCGGATAAAAATGCGTAATAGCGGATGTGTAAAAATTTCAATAAAAACTTTTTGATAAAGTTCTGATAATTTTTATACTGACAGTAAAATTTTAAATACCGAAAATACCGGTATTTTCCGTCTCTAATACCGGTATTTTCGGTACCCAAAATTGGTCGTCAATACCGGTATTACCGGTTTCGGAACTACCGGTTGGCTACTTGGAAGCCTCCTTTCACGAGGCTTATGAGCCTCCATTCAAAAGGCTTGGGAGCCTCCTTTCAAGAGGCTCGGAAGTCTCTTTTCAAAAGGCTCAGAAGCCTCTCTTCAAGGGGCCCGGAAGCTTCCTAGCAAAAGGCTCGGATGCCTACATTCAAGAGGCTTGGAAGCCCTCTTTCAATTGGCTCGGAAGCTTTATTTCAAGAAGTTTGGAAGCCTCCTGTCAAGAAGCTCTGAAGTTTCCTTTCAAGAGGCTTGGAAGCTTCCATTCAAGAGGTTCGGAAGCCTCCTTCCAAGAGGCTTTGAAATTTTCTTTCAAGAAGCTTGGAGGTCCTCTTTCAAGCGGCTCGGAAGCCTCCTTTCTTTCAAAAGGCTCTATTTAGAAGGTTTGAGAGCCTCCCTTCAATAGACTTGGGTGCCTCCTTCAAAAATGCTCAGAAGTCTCCTTTTTGTAGGCTTAGAATTCTTCTTTAGAGAGGCTTGGAAGCCGTCTTTCAAAAGGTTCCGAACCTTCTTTTAAGAGGCTCGTGAACCTACTTTCAAAAGGCTCGTAAGTTTCGCTTCAAGAGGCTTAGAATTCTTCTTTCAAGAGGCTTGGAAGTCTCCTTTCAAGAGGTTCGCAAGCCTCCTTTTAAAAAGCTCGGAAGCCTACTTTAAAGAAGACCGGAAGCCTCCTTTCAAGATGCTCTATTTAAGAGGCTTGGGAGTATCCACTCAAGAGACTTTAAAGCCTCTTTTAAAGATCCAAAGTCTTCTTTCTAAAGGGCGAATTATTGTGTTCTGCATTGCGCGGCCGGTAATAAAATTAATCAGTTCAGTGCGTGATCTCTCTTGTTTCGAAGCGGGCTTGGTAGTCATATGGCTACTGCTTCTGCCTCATACGCAGGAGGTCGTGGGTTCAATCCCAGGTCCTTCCCATTTTCCTACTTTGTATCTTTCTCTTTATTTCTCATGTTCTAGCAATCGCTAGAACTGGAAATGGACTTCCATACCGTTTCCATTACATATACTTTCAACTTGAGTATTCTACATGCAATTAGAAATTCCATCAGTTACCTTCTCCTATCTATCACATTGGCAGCTCGTTAACCAAGACGGACTTCTGCCTCTCCAACATAATCCAGAAATTCCAAGTAATTCCGCATGAACTCGTGGCAAGTGCAGAGGTATATTCGGCTTGCAGTGGGCGAGTGATTGCATCATCATTTCCTCCCCCTTCCCTACATTGACTTGCATTCTGACGTGGCAGGCGCCAGTATGACATAACAAATGAGATCACCAGTACTTGTACATTGAAGATGTGTGCTAGTCCCAAGCAAACATCTGTTGGTTCCCTGTGCAAGAACAGCTGATCTGGTCATAATGGAGTAGCAACTACGAGCAGTCAATCAAGCTCAAGCTCAAGCTCTTTTAAAGATCCAAAGTCTCCTTTCTAAATGCTCGGAAGCCTGCTTTCAAGGCTCGGAGAGCTCCTTTCAAGAGGCTCGGAAACCTTCTTTGAAGAGGTTCGGAAGCCTTGTTTTAAGTAACACGGAAGCCTCATTTTGAGAGATCCGGAAGTCTCCTTTCAAGAGGCTATGAATTCTTCTTTCAAGAGGCTTGGAAACCTTTTTTTAAGAGGTTCGGGAGCATCCTTTTAAAAAAACTCGGAAGCCTACTTCCAAGAGGCTCTCTTTAAGGGGCTTTGGAGTCTCCCTACAAGAGACTTGGAAGCCTTCTATAAAGATACTCAGACGCCACATTTTAAGAGGCTCGAAATTTTTCTTTCAAGAGGCTCGATAGTCTGCTTTCAAGCTGCTCGGAGAGTTCTTTTCAAGAGGCTCGGAAACCTTCTTTCAAGAGGCTTAGAAGCCTTGTTCCAAGAAGCTCGGAAACCTCCTTTTAAGAGGCTCGGAAGCTTCTTTTCTGGAAGCTACTTTCAAAAGGTTCGGAAGCCTTCTTTCAAGAGTTTCAGAATAATTCTTTCGAGTGGCTTGAAAACCTTCTTTCAAGGGGCTGAGAAGCGTCTTTTCAACATGCTCAGAAGCCTCCTTTTGAGTGGTTCGGAAAGCTCCAAAAAGCCTCAAAGTATTGTAGAAAGCTTGATGTATTACGAATTGAAATGACAACTTTTTGGAGAACCATATATGCCGTTAACTTTCAGGTCCGTTTTGCATATATCTTTAGAGTTACGCTTATTTTTATTTACGAAAATATATAAGGGGTACTTCAATAAATGAAAAAGTTCGAAGGGGTACCACTAAAGAAAAAGGTTGAGAACCACTGCTTTAGACAATTTATTAGAAATTGCAGAAATTGTTTTAGAAATTACTTCGGTATATTTTTAGAAATTGCTTAATTTCTAAAAGAAATTCTACCTAGATTTTTTTCGGAAGCTCTTAAAAGTCATTCTTGGAATTCCTTTGAAATATTCCTCAGGAATGACACATGGCACACACTCACACATGATTCACCAGAAAAAGAGAATATTGAGAATCTTATAAAATACGGCATACTTTAGGGGGCTGGTCACTTGGTGCGGATAACGGTAAGCAGAATTGCGAAAACAATATTCAACGTTGAACCAGATAGGGTAAGGGAGATATTCTGGACCGCTTTAGGATATGACCGAACAATTTTTCGAATAAAAGTTAGATTTTGTAATAATGCTTGATCAATTCCCTATGAAACTACAAAGTGGTGAATGCTAGATAAGATTTGTAGGTAAAAATGTTGTAAATCCCACCAAAAGAACCAAACTATCATAAATTCTGAATATATGTAAGATTTAATTTTAGACCACCTGTTTTTATTTTGGACCACTCAAATAATTTTGTATTGCTTGCAAAGTTATGTTACTATTAGATTTAATTAGTAATCTTCAGTATTTTCGGCGTTTCATCCTGAAAGTCCTTGTTAAGCAATACATTTTTATAAGCACTCCAAAGTTTTGAACAATATCTACCAGCTAATTGTATTAAAATTAATATCAATTTCAGTACCACTCGGTACAGCATCATGAAGCAAAACAAACTGCCATATTTTTATGTAGTTTGCCAGATCTGTTCCATTTGCGCCATTGATAGTAGTGGGTTGCCCGGTTCTTCCTTGTTCCTTGCACATTCTTTTTCAAAACGAAACATAATCGTAGAACGTGGAACTCTGTTGCATTGGCAAGCAGCACGGACGGAAAGCTCTAGCAAAGATTGGTTCTTGCCATGTAGCATTCTTAACTATTTTGCCCACAATCGCATATTTGTCCCATATGGGTAGTTATTCCAGCAAAGGTGGGACTGATATGCGATCATAGGCAGTATTTTCGTATGAATATAATAAAAACAGTTACATGTTGGGTTAATAGACATTTTTCTAGCGCTTACATCAATGAACGGTAATTTATGAATGGTTTGATACTAGAGAAACAAATGGTTGGTAAAAACAAAAGTTAAAGAGATCTAGAACTTCAAAAGAAGATATGTCGAAAATATGTTCGGCTCAATTAAAAATGAACCTATTTTGGACATGCCTCAGAATACTGATTTTAAACTTACAATGTATTGCTTGAGATATGAAACTGGTTCAATTAGGTTGTAATAAGTCAACAAAATCATTGTAGGATGCCATGATCATGAACACGCTCGCAAGATGCTGTTCCTCCGTTTAATGGTGGGAAAGCAGGAAAATCAGTCAAATGAGACGAATGGAGTTGATAAATTGCAGAAAATTTTTCAAATCAAATAGGCCAATTAGCTTGTTGAATTTAAATTAATCTACTTTCAATAAGCCAACCGCAATAATAAGAAACAATAAATCGCTATATTTTATTTTAAATCATAAACAGTTTCAAAAGTAAATTTGTTCTAGCCTGCATGTCTGTTCAATGTAAGTGATGATGATAGCGTTCTTGTGTGTTCCATTAGAGATGCTGCTTGGGGTCCTGTTTCACGAAGCAAATCACTGGAAATTACTCCCTAGTTATAAATTCTCCGAACGTAATGAAAATAAACATACCGAAATTATTATCACTGCACTCACCAAAGACGGATCCCGTTTGCTCAAGCTGTTTGTAATGCTGGTCCCGGCCGTCCTTTAAGAATTAGCAGAAGATATCCAATATCCAAATGACGACTACACGGCGACGACAAGGATGACGACGAAAATTTGCAAGTTAAATTGGCTTATTACAAATGTTGCACGTTCCGCAGCGAATGGCAACAATAACAGCCGGCAACCGTCATCGCTCGCACGCAAATTCACCGAGATCGGAGCGGTTTAATGAAACTAATGAATTCGACAATAACCTTAAATTAGACTCCAGCTTGGGAAACTGGATTGGTGGACATTGTTGCAATCAAAAACAAACCGCAAGATATTACCGAGGCCATAATGACAAAGAAGGCAAGTAGAACGCAGAACTGCGTGGAAGAAATGTGTAACGTGCATTTTAAAATCAGAAAAATTATTTTCCAATCAACGCAGGGGCGTTCGGCTGCTCGGTGGGGATCCGATCTCGGTAGATTTGCCCCATGCACAGGGTTGCACAGAAAGGTATTCGTAAGACCTAGCTAGGCAAAATTAGTTTTCCTAGAAGGGTCATAAATTTATACACATTTCAGTTGTTTATAACTGGAAGACGTAGGCAGCTTCTATGAAGCATTGACACCATGTAGGATATTCTCTTGAATAAATGCTATTTGTATCGGACAGTTTTGAGTAAATTTTGGGAATAGCTATGCCACAATTACGTAATACGTATGTATAAATAAACCATTAAATATTGGTATTTCACTCCAAATAATATTTCCGGATATGAAATTAATTTGACCATTCATTTAAAGAAAATAACTCACTGTTGTTGACATCGATAGCACTATCACGGTATCACTCTTCGGTCGGTTTTCGACGGTTTGAATCCTCTGACACAGTCTGTTGGATGCAATCGAAAGTGACAGACCGTGGAGGATTGCCAAAAGTGGGTATGAGGTCGCTCCTGTCTCCTACAAGAGGAAAAAAATGCAACGTTGAGCATGCAGGCATATCACTTACCCAGAAGAAAAAAATCATCCAAGTGTTGGGAAAGAAACGAAGTTCGTGTTCTCGAGAGGCTGTCGAACAGAACTTGTTTCGGGGCGCATCATGAAGATCTTACCGTGTACCGTCATCGACGATGAAACCCGATAGGGTTCACTTCGGCTTAGGTCAGGTATTGCATTTTCACGTCAAACCGCCGCATGGTCGAGACGATGATTTTGCATTAACACATTATTCATCGTTGGATGGTTCGACACTAGAACGTAGACGCGATTTTATGTTCGGGCCATCGGGATTTTTACATTAGGGGTAGGTAACGATGGCATCGCATATGGTCAGCGGAAAACATCATTTCGAACGACTGATGACGCGAGCCCAAGAGTGACATTTTAAGATACGCAGCATGACAGTTTTAAGTGGCGATGAGATGAGTTATGAGTTTCTGAAACGGTGTTACAAAATGCATGAAACCGGAGCTATGGAGCTCCAAATACTTCGTTCGTTATTTTTTCCTTACGGCATCAAAGAAAATCGCATTATGGTTTTCATTTTTTTATACTTTTTTTTTTTTTTATCAGTTGTATGATTTGAATTACTCGGCTTTTTGTTTTTCGGTATGAATTTTTTATACATTTTTTTTTGAATAAAATATTATTTCCATTTCACCGCAAGGACGAGGCTAGCGCCGTAATTAACCATCGAAAATACTAGATGTCTCGGACTGTGCACATTGAGGTTGGAAAGCAACTCCCAGGCTCCATTAATTGGATCCTTGTGTAATTACGATTGTTCTGGTCAATCACGGAAATGTACTAAATGTACGGGCTTCCATCCCTCTCTTACTAACTGAACAATAAAATGATATCGATTGTTTATATCACAAAGATCCATGGCTCCGTAAAGTGTTTTACACGCCTTAGCCTACCAAATAAACGAACTTGAAAAAAAATATGAAAGGTCGCTTTTTTTGCTTCTTTTGTCATCATTTTCTTCACGAATAAGAAATAGATCATACTTTGAGGTATGCCAGTGCCGGACCAGGAAACTTTGGTGGAGGCGTTTGCTGGACTCTCACGCGCCGGCAACGTTTTCGAAATCAGGCCGAAGGTGCTAATTTTAAGCAGCAGCGCGCCTATACAAACATTGCGGCAGTGGTGTAATGCCATTTGGCTTTATTTATGTGAATGTTGATACATTGATCAGTTATTCACTCGTCGTGAGTACCAAGGCAAGCGGCACTTAGAAAAGAGAGGTGGCTTTATATGGCAAGAGGGTCACCTGAGGGTCCTTTCATAGGCAAAGTTTAATTAAAGAATGAATGTTGCGTCCGGCGGAAGAAAAGACCATTGACACAGGGTTCTGAGCAGCACGTAACTCTTTATTGCTGGTTTAGTGCAGCTTTAAACTGCAAATATATTTCATCTTAGGTTACTTTATAAATTTTAGGTTAAGGTTACTTACACATGCAGTGTTTTTACGATCAAATGTGCGGCTATCATACGTGGTCGAATTCGATTGCTTACAGTCTATAAATTTTAGGTTGTAAGTATTATATACTTACTTACTTATGGATCCTGTACACCTCCGGTGGTGCAAAGGGCCGATTTGAAAGATCTCCATCCTGAGCGTTGCCCGGCTATCGCTTTAACCTGTTGCCAGGTTAGATTTCGGTCGACTTTCGGTCGTCCCCTGATCCAATTGTTTCTCTGAATGTCCTCCACGATTAGCACCAAGTCACCAACCGCAATGTTTCTAGCTTCACCGAACCATTTGGATCTTTTGGTCAGAGTTGGCAACATCTCTCGAATCCAGCGCACAGTGGTGCGTTTGGCTAAAATCGTGAACTTTTGATTTTACCACTTTAGGGCAGAGCTTCCCAAACTTTTGGGTATGCGACCCACCTAGCAAAATTCTATATGTCTCGCGACCCACCTATGAAAAAATGCATTTTACCAAGTAGTATTAAGCAATTGAATCTGAATGTCATCTGTTTCGGCTTCTTCCACATAAAAATATTCACGTTACCTTACATGTACAAATGTAAAAAATGACGAACATGATATTGTTTGTCAAAATGCAAGCGTTTTTATTTTACTTCATTAAGGGGACAGCTTTTAGGCATAAATGTTTTCTAAAATAGCGTGTGATGAATATTTAAAATAAAATGCGGTTTGAACTTGAAATTATGTTCCTTAAAAAAATGATCAAAAGGTTCGGCATTCGAGCTGCAATTAATATTTGTTCTACGCGACCCACCAACAATCCGCTCGCGACCCCCCTGGGGGTCGGGACCCACAGTTTGGGAAACCATGCTGTAGGGTGTTATTTTTTGGCATCGGTGTCTTCGGGAATAAATTTTAGAAAAATATGGCGCATCGAATGACGAAAAGTTGTAGTACCAATTTTTGCCACAGGTGGCGCTGCAAAATGTAACTTCTTTAATAAACGATTTTTAAATATGGTGTCTTTGGCAAAGTTGTAGTGTAATTTATTATGAATTTTATTGCTGAATACACCGAGTGTGCACCTATCATCGTGTTTGAAATACGGGCGTTTTTTATGGACAGACCCTAAAAAACAGTATTAAAAGATATTTTCGAAACTAACAGTTTCAGGTCAATACAATGTTCTACAAAAATGTATATATAATCAAAATAGACCACTTTTCTGGAAGAAACCAGGGATGTTTTTTGCAAACATGACTTGTTATCGGCGATTGAAGGTCGAAAATAGTGATATTTGAAGACTTCATATGCAAAAAAGGGGCAAATTGGGGCAAGGAAATCCCCACAGGATTTAAAATATCTGGTCTGTAGTTTCATATGCGTATAATTATGTCTGTCTCCACGTGTATCCAAACAAGTATTTATAAATTTCATAAATCGACACTGTGGGGATTTCCTTGCCCCAATTTGTCCCTCTTTTGCATATGAAGTCTTCAAATATCACTATTTTCGAACTTAAATCGCCGATAACAAGTCATGTTTGCAAAAAACATCCCTGGTTTCTTCCAGAAAGTGGTCTATTTTTATTATATATACATTTTTGTAGAACATTGTATTGACCTGAAAAAACGCCCGTATTTCAAACACGATGATAGATGCACACTCGAAGTCTTCAGCAATAAAATTCATAATAAATTACACTACAACTTTGCCAAAGACACCATATTTAAAAATAGTTTATTAAAGAAGCTACATTTTGCAGCGCCACCTGTGGCAAAAATTGGTACTACAACTTTTCGTCATACGATGCGCCATATTTTTCTAAAATTTATTCCCGAAGACACCGATGCCAAAAAATAACACCCTAAAGTGGTAAAATAATAAGTTCACGATTTTAGCCAAACGCCCCACTGTGCAGCGCCTGCAAAAGCAGTCGAGTTGCCGGTTGATTAGCATCCATGAGTTCTTCAACGCTGCTGCGCTATCAGTCGGTTTCGCTACTGGTTGTCTAATTCCATTTGAACTGCCAAGTAGAAAATGGTTTGGCGTCAAGGCTTCACTTTCTTCTGCATCTAGCGGTAGATAAGTGAGTGGACGGGTATTGACAATAGATTCAGCATCGATGATGAACGTACTCAACGACTCGTCACATAATTTTCGGTCGTTATTGGACGCACTTCCGAACTACCGCCCTAAGGTGACGTACATGATACTTCTGCCGTATCTCGTATACAATGGTTTCTGCATTAGCGTGATGGAACTTTCGATGATAGGCCTCTACGATGAGGATGGTAACCCGATGTTTCTTGAAGATAATGGGACTTCGTTTCATGGCTAGCATGTTTTGCAGCCCCTATCCGACCCTCTACTCGCATTACACCGGTTTCATCCAGGAAAGGTGTTAATTGGTACAACGCACTTTTCTTATCAATGGCCATCATAGCAGCGCTCGCCACCTCGCGATTGCGGCATAGCGTCTTCATTTCTATCGGATAGGCCTACTGTTGAGACATACTGATTAGCGTCGCCACTGCACGATGTAACTCTTCCTGGATGAGGTATCCAGTCGTTAACTCTTCTCCATATATTTTGAGCTTCAGGTTTCTAACGTATCGGTGTACATAGGCAGTGGCTTGCAATAAAGATTCCAATCTAGAGAATCGTTCACAATCTACAATCATTGACGAATCTGCAGTCGCTACGTGAACGTTGCAAGTCTGTATCTCTTCGTCCACGGTCGTCATTGGTACTCTCAGCTTTGGCCATTCTTCGGCGCTTTGGTACAGAAAATGTGGTTCCTGAAACCAGGCTCCTTTTACATCCAGCAAAGGCCCGCCTCCCCATTTAGTAGCGGAGTCGGCGGGGTTCTGCTTCGATGGCACCCAGTGCCATTCATTCACGTCTGTCTGTTCCAATATCTCCACAATCCTACAAACTACGTACTGTTTGTATTTGCGAGGGTCGGCGTTCAACATTCAACACAGTTGATGAACAGGTCGCGTTCCTTTACTGGTATAGTGTGAGTTTCCAGAATATGATGCATCAATCGAGTCCCGAGCGTAGCGGCCTGCAACTCCATCCGGGGTACTGACAAAGGCTTCAATGGCGCCATCTTAGTTTTTTCCGTCACTAAAGCACATTTTGGTTTTCCTGTAGCGTCGATTATGCGAAAATACGCCACAGCTCCATATGCCGCCTCACTTGCATCCACAAATACATGAAGCTGCAGCTGATTATAGTCTTGAGAAGTAGCGTTCGCGAAGTAGCATCGCGGAATCTTGATCGAAGAGGTTTGATGTTGCAGAGCAGTCCACCTCCACCATCGTTCCCGTTGTTCTGCATTTATTTCCTGATCACATTGTATCCCAGCGCGCCAAATATCTTGTAGTAGGATTTTTCCCTGCACCGTGATTGCACTCAACAAGCCTAGTGGATCGAAGAAGCTCATGAGATATCGCAGAACCTGCCGCTTTGTAGGGCATATATCGTCTACTAGGACTCTCTGGATGTCATCTTTCAGGTGTACACAATAACTCAACGCGTCAGAGTCTGTCAGTTATAGCATGCCTAGCACACGCCCATATTCTGTGCTTTTGTCTACGAATACATGTTTGTTTACGGTGCTCATGGTTCCCCCCAGGCTCTGCTTCACCGCGACGCTGTTCGACTGCCAATTGCGCAACAAGAAACCTCCTTGGTGATGAATTTTCTTCACTTGCGCTGCTATTTGTGCAGCTTCCGCTTCAGATTCGAAACTGTCGAGGTAATCGTCAACGTAGTGGTTGGATATGATTCCTTTAACGGCTCGAGGGTATTCGTCAGCAAATTCGGCAGCGTTCTTATTTTTGACATACTGAGCTGACGCCGGGGAGCAGGTGGCCCCAAAGGTGGCCACGTCCATAATTTACGTGTCAGGTAGGTCCATCGGGTCTTTTCGAAACAGAAAACACAACGAAGGTCGGTCTGCGGCACGTATCATCAGTTGATGAAACATTTCTTGTATGTCAGCGGACACAGCTACAGCATACTGACGAAATCAAAATAGTATTCCTGGCAAAGACGTTAGTTGATCCGGGCCCTTCAACAGCAGAGCGTTAAGTGATATTCCGTTGACAGTGGCAGCGGCATCCCATATCAGACGCACCTTTTCAGGCTTTTTCGGATTCACCATTGCTCCCAAAGGCAGGTACCAGATCCGTTTTGAATCAGCTCGGTTAATCTCCACCTCGTTGGCTTGATGTGCGTATCCTTTGGACTGGTACTCTTCGATTTGTCGGTGAATGCTTTCTTTGAGCAATGAGTTCTTCTCCATCCGGCGCTCAAGGCACTCCAGTCTCCTCAATGCCATACCATAGCTATCGGTCAACTCGATTTCATCGAACCTCCATAACATTCCTGTCTCGAATCGATCGCCTACTCGTATAGTGGTTTGTTGTAGAATTTCTAAAGCTCTTCTGTATTCCGCTGAAACTAGGTCGTTCGCTGGTTTGGCACCAACATCTTCAAGGGACAAATATTCCTTCATATTCTCATGCAGTTCTCGATCACATTCACAAGCATGAAAGTTAAGGTTATGCGACGCCAAGGCGCCGTTGCCTCCGAATACACACCAGCCAAGCCGTGTTTTCACAGCCACTGGTTCGTGGATGTTACCTTCTTTCACCTTCAACGGCAAAGTAAGCCGCAGATTGTTCACACCGATCATCAATTTAGGCACTGCATCCTCATATTCCCAAATTGGCAGGCCCCGAAGGTGCCTAAATTTATCCACGAGATTGGCGAGATGCATTGTCTGACTCGGTAGAGCTAGTTTCTTCACCGTACGTACATCCTCAAGCTTGTAATGCATTCCGCCCGTAGCACCGGATACTGTCAGCTCAAGCTGCTGTGATTCTGCTTCGATTCTAGAAACCTTACCTGTCCAGGTAAGGCATAATGGCAATTTCTCTCCGATAACACCGATGGTATCAGCCAGTTCCGCTTCGGTAAGTGTCAGAGAAGCCCATCATCTAAGAAAGCGAAGGTTTTCACTGTTTTCTTCGGTCCGTAAAGTGTCACCGGGATAATGCGGAAAAGTAACGATTGATCTGGCCTACGATGAGCATAATTCCCAGCTGTTTGTATATTCGGCATTGCTCTCACGCTTGACGATGCGCCAGCCGGTTGATTACTTCGCGGGGAATGGAGCAGAGGGTGGTGACGGAATCTGCATCCGTTGATTCCACACTTATTTGTGTTGCGACAACTCCGTCTGCCATGTGCATTTAAGCAGCTACGGCAGAGTTCGTTACTTTGCAGGGTTTTCCATCGGTTGTCGATGGAGAGTGACTTAAAGCTATCGCAATCTTGGACACGGTGGCCTGTTCTTTTGCATACCCGACATTGTTTGTCTCCGTCCTTCGGAAATTCTGGCTTGCTAGTATGCGCGTTGATTGCTCCTTTGCTTTTCGTCTTGGATTTCTCCGTTGCACCATCTTTGGCGCCTCCTATGGTGCACTGGGTCACCTTGCTCGCCGAAATCACTATGCCGTTCATAAACTGTCCAAAGGTCTTCAGATTTACTTCTGGGAATCCCTGCATGAAACTCGCCCATTCCATCTTTGTGTGGGCCGGTAATTTACCCACCAATTCCATCAGCAAACACGGGTTCGATAAATGGGACTGCTGTCCCGCCGCTTCTAGGTGTGGTCCTTGTACAGCCATCCCAAAATTAATCAGTGTCTCTAATTTCTCCGGCCGAGGTACTGGTGTAGATCGCACTTTTTCCAGTAGCTCGGGGCGCCCGTACAGGAACTGAAGAGTATTGATCACTTGTGGCACCGATTCCGGTAACAAGAGACGGCTGCGCACGGCTTCATAGGCGGTAACAGCGCTGCAATCGGGCAAGATTCTCCACGTTCGAATATCCGCAAGCGACGGTGGTGTTCACAAAAGCACTGATAAATAGCGGCCAGTCTGCGGGATCACCGGCAAAGGAAGGCAAATCGCGATGCATAATTTGTCGTGCGGATAACTGTTGGGACGATGGTACACCATATAATAGATACGACGCATTCGGTGCCGGATTGACAGGGGGATCAGTTTGTGGGAGGTCGGGGACTGAAATAGCCGGGTGCATGATCGAAGTGGCATTCGCATGGGGTGCCGTGGACTGCGGGAGGTTTGCGTGAGTGTAATTAATTGCAATAGGTTTCAACTGCTCTTGATACTTTCCAGGAAAAGCGGGGAAAGGAGCGGTGGGGATTTCATAGCCGTGTCTCATCGGCTTATATCCCGACCATTTCGCTAAAACCTCGGGATCCTGAGGGCTAATGGGTTCGATTTTAGCTAGCATACCGTGGTAATAATCTGTGCTCGGTTGAGCAAAATTCTTATTCGTAGTAAAGTACAGTGGTGGCTTACCTGATGGCAGTACGGGGGGCGCAGAAAGTGTAAAGTTACCTTCCGGATGTCGTGCAGGACATCCACCAATTCGCTCTGGTACCTTCGGATCGACTTTGGGAATCGCGCTGATGATCTGCTGCTGATTTCTCCTTTGCTGAGTTTGAACCGTTGACGGGTTTATCTGATTTCGCCGGGCTGGAAGTTGTTCATTTGTTGATGCTTCTGCTGCGGGTAATCCGTTCGTAGACTTTTCCCTGTTGAATGCATCGGGTACTTCTCCAACTAAACCTTCCGTAGAATGGTTGTGTACCCATCGACGTACACGATCGCAATTAGCATGATGACTCACTCGACTACGATTAGCTGAGCTCTCCCTTTCCTCATCTAACTGCTCCTCCAGTAGGTGGTACTTCTCCTGCATCAGCTTTCGTTCTTGTTCGATGGCTCTTTTTTTCCGCTTCTATCTCGCGTTGTTGGACGGCACGCTCTTCCGCTAGCTGTTCTAGTCGCTTTCGCTCTTGTGCGAGGCTGCCTTTTCAGCATCTAACTCTCGCTGCTGGATTGCCCTTTCTTCCTCCAACTGTTGTAATCGCAGTGCAATGCGATTTGATCTGGCACTGCGTTTCGAGGCTATGCTCACATACAATATACATACAATGGCAGCAGAATGGCCAATAGAATTACTATAGAAATTAAATACGATAAATTTAATTGTAATTACAATAAACACTATTGTTGCTCACATTGGAATAATAATTAAGAATATTTTTTTGTTAAATATCTTGGCTGTGCATATGCACAGCACGTTTTGAAATGGACAAATTGATATGAAATTTGCGAAACAAAATCCACGTGTCTTGAAGGGACTCGAACGCTCAACCTCCTACTCTCTAGATAGGCGTGATAACCCCTACACAACAAGACCACTTAAAGGTCACGTTTGCGGAAAAGCCATCAGAATCCGAGTACCAACCTCCACCGCGGTTAGCTCTTTTTTACAAATTGAATATCTTTCGGATGCTTGATTTGTCCAATCTTCACATGCCACAAATGTGCTTTACTGTTGTATATCTGTGATGATCCGCTTCACTTTAGCTTGCATATGAAGTGAAGCGCAGTGGATGCACTTTCATTACCCGAGCCAAATCGCACCGAGGGGTGCATCGATAATTTGGTCGTTGATCCGTAGACACATATTATGTATGTGTGGCATTTTTTTTAAATGTTAAAGCTACGACGATGAGTTATAAATTGATGCATACGAAGTCATATAAAAGTTTAATGTAGTTATAAACGAAGTTGTATAAAGGATTTTTTCACTTCATATAAAATCAAATAAGCAAAAAAAAAATATTCCGCATGTACGTATATGGCCTCCAAATTTGTACGTATATGTAGAATCTATGCATTTTATATGGTCTTTTTTTACCAAATAAGTATCCACTTAACAAGATTGCAAATGAGTTATATGAACAGAATTGTTGGCTGGACAGTTGTCTAGTACTGTCTTTCTAATCTAGGTTTTTACGTCTCCCAAAAGGACGGTTGATGCAAATCTCTTACCTGACCTTGATAATAGACTCCGGTAAGGTAAGGCCGTGGAGCTGCCAGGCACTCCGCAGTGCCTAGAGATCCAGGCAATGGGATGTCTTGGATCCAGGGATGTTTGGACGTATCGGTCTGAAACGAGCCCATCCGTATACCTATGTTCGTAATTGTTGAATTATCTTGAAATAGTGTTGAAATTTGTTGAATAGCTTGACCACCGGGGGGGCCTCCTTAGCCGTGCGGTAAGACGCGCGGCTACAAAACAATACCATGCTGAGGGTGGCTGGGTTCAATTCCCGGTGCCGGTCTAGTCTTAGGTCTTAGGCTTAGAAACCTCGCAGGTAATAACTGTGGAAGTGCTTAATGAACACTAAGCTGCGAGGCGGCTCTGTCCCAGTGTGGGGATGTAATGCCAATAGGAAGAAGAAGAAGCTTGACCACCGACCTTCTGAGAGCCAAGGAGTTGTTCCCCCTTTCGGAAAGTGTGTACACCCAAAACAATTCTGGGTGACATTCTTTGTATTAAGCATTTTGTATCAAATCTCGCATTCAAACCGATCAGAGGATGTCATACTTGTTAATACAGCTCATTGCATTAAGTCGGCTTATTTGGTTTCGATCAATACATCCAAACGAATCTCGTTGGCTCCTCCTAGAAAAAGTATATGAATCGTGTACAGCAATATAACTTTAACCCACACAATCTTCCTGATTCCATTTAGCTTGATGACGGAAAAGGACACAAATGTGCATGGTGCTTATTCCACTCGTATCACTCATTGCTATCCCTGTTACCCTTTCACTTGTCACATTCGCATAGCATGAAACGTGGATTATGATTGCCGTTGGTCGCGTCGATCCTCATCTGGTAAATAGTCCAAATGGTTAGCGCGTCAGTGTAGATGTGTACTATAGAGCTGTTAATGTTGGCTTTTGAAGAGTGCCAACTCCTTGCTCCATGCGAGTGGACTCGCGTGACTAAGGGTCTTCTTTGATAACAAGAGGGACCCTGAATTCTCCGGAAGCTACGGCGGTGAAAGAGGCGGCTTTAAGGCAGATGGCCGCTCACACATGACGGCTTAATGATAATTGGGTTCTTATACGCGTCCGGCCTGAAGTGTCGCCAACATTAACCAGTAATATATCGTCGGCATAGACAAATACGTAAATATTAATTGTTAATTGTTTAAACAAATGTATATTATAGACGTCTGATGATGGCTAAAGGTCAGTAAGCCAAAACACGTCACGAAAAATAATGCAGTGAAGTTCAAATATCACCGGGAATAGCCAATCTAACGGATTAATTAATTAAAGACGTAAATATTCGGTAGAAGTCAACGAAACACACTGTCCATAATGACAAGGAACAGTGTCTCCGCCAGAACGGAGCCTTGGAGTATCCAGGTCCCCTTCGGGAGAGTCCTCGAACCCTGGTTCCCAATTAAGACAATAAGGATGCCCTATGAGGAAATTCCGAAGAAAAGCAAAGATGCTGCCGGACCCTAGCAGCACAAGGCAGACCTATTTTGTTGTTGTAACTCAAATGTAGCCGAATTCAGTTGTATATAGGTTATAGAAAGTTTTACAGCATATGTGTGCTTCTCGGGGAAAATCTTCACTCTCTTAAATGTTGGAGGACAAAGAGAGTCCAAGTCCTGTTGAAGGCCTTGAAGATAGCCAATGATACCAGGTCAGCGTGTTTACCCTCATTGAAAGCGACTTGCAAAACGTTACCCAAGTTTGCAAAGTACGTGCCAGTACCGTACCCTGGGCGGAACGTGTACTGCCAGAATCCGAGTCTACCTTCTGATTCTACAATGATACGGAAATGCTAATATCATCTTCGAACTTAGACGTACATGTTCATGACAGAATTAGAGGCGGAAGTATAGAATTGATAGTTCGGTTAGGATACGGCAGGCATGAAGTATGCTTTTATAGAAGTCGGTTTGAAAGCGAGCGGAGGGCAATATTTGTGATGGTATAAATCGCACGACCTTCCTTCTCCCAAACTCCCGTATAACGGGGGAGGGAAGAATATCATTGAGGAAGCTGTATATCTCGACTGGCTCAGCTTCCACACTGATATTCTTTCCTCCCATTCTTTCGGGAAGGCTTGGTCAGCCCACATTTGGTTGACCAGCTCTAGGAACCGATTCAGAAGGCAAAAGGCTATAGCTTTTTGAGCATAGGGTATCCAATCTTGTCGGGACAGTACGTCCCATTGCTGTTGGAGAGGGTGAACGACGACCCAATAGCAGAAAACGGTAGATTGAAAACATTCATTTCATTTATTTAGTTTACATCTAAACAGATTACACTGAATCAACAATTTGACGCCACAATACACGGTTCGAGGCCGCATCTCTCCATCCTCGGATACGCCCCACGCTCGCCAAGTCGTTTTGCACCTGGTCTGCCCACCTCGCTCGCTGCGCCCCACGCCGTCTCGTACCTGCTGGATCGGAAGCGACCACCATCTTTGCAGGGTTTCCGTCCGGCATTCTTGCAACTTGCCCTGCCCCTCGTACCCTTCCGGCTTTAGCTACCTTCTAGATACTGGGTTCGCCGTAGAGTTGGGCGAGCTCATGGTTCATTCTTCGCCGCCACACACCGTCTTATTGCACACCGCCAAAGATGGTCCTAAGCACCCGTCTCTCGAATGCTCCGAGTGCTTGCAAGTCCTCCTCGAGCATTGTCCATGTTTCATGTCCGTAGAGGACAACCGGTCTTATTAGCGACTTGTACATGACACATTTGGTGCGGTGGCGAATCTTTTTCGACCGCAGTTGACTGGATCTGTTGAAAATCGTACCCCGGCTGTTACACCCGGCTCTCCGCAAGACACCTTCTAACGCAATGTTGAACAACAGGCACGAAAGTCCATCACCTTGTCTTAGTCCCCGGGGCGATTCGAACGAACTGGAGTGTTCGCCCGAGATCTTCACACAGTTTTGCACACCATCCACCGTTGCTTTGATCAGTCTGGTAAGCTTCCCAGGGAAGCTGTTCTCGTCCATAATTTTCCATAGCTCTACGCGGTCTATACTGTCGTATGCCGCCTTGAAGTCAACGAACAGATGGTGCGTTGGGACCTGGTATTCACGGCATTTTTGAAGGATTTGCCGTACAGTAAAGATCTGGTCCGTTGTCGAGCGGCCGTCAACGAAGCCGGCTTGATAACCTCCCACGAACTCATTCACTAATGGTGACAGACGACGGAAGATGATCTGGGATATCATTTTGTAGGCGGCATTAAGGATGGTGATCGCTCGAAAGTTCTCACACTCCAGCTTATCGCCTTTCTTGTAGATGGGGCATATAACCCCTTCCTTCCACTCCTCCGGTAGCTGTTCGGTTTCCCAGATTCTGACTATCAGTTTGTGCAGGCAAGTGGCCAGCTTTTCCGGGGCCATCTTGATGAGCTCAGCTCCGATACCGTCCTTACCAGCTGCTTTATTGGTCTTTAGCTGTTGAATGGCATCCTTAACTTCCCTCAAGGTGAGGGCTGGTTGGCTTCCATCGTCCGCTGAACTGATGTAGTCATCTCCTCCGCTACCTTGACTTTCACTGCCTGTACTCTCAGCGCCATTCAAATGTTCCTCATAGTGCTGCTTCCACCTTTCGATCACCACACGTTCGTCCGTCAAGATGCTCCCATCCTTATTCCCGCACATTTCGGCTCGCGGCACGAAGCCTTTGGTAGAACTTGCGTGTTTCTTGAGAACGGCACAGCTGTTCCATCTCCTAGCACTCCGCTTCTTCCAGGTGGCGTTTCTTCTCCTGAAAAAGGCGGGTCTGCTGTCTCCGCTTCTGCCTATAACGTTCCACTTTCTGCCGGGTACCTTGCTGCAGCGTGACCGCTCGCGCTGCGTCCTTCTCCTCCAGAATCTGTCTGCACTCTTCGTCGAACCAATCGTTCCGTCGACTTCGACCCATATACCCGACGTTGTTCTCCGCTGCGTCGTTAATGGCTGCTTTGACTGTATTCCAGCAGTCCTCAAGAGGGGCCCCATCGAGCTCACCCTCTTCCGGCAACGCTGCCTCGAGATGCTGCGCGTATGCAGTGGCGACATCAGGTTGCTTCAGTCGCTCTAGGTCGTACCGCGGCAGTCATCGGGGATTTTGTGAATCTGGGGGAACCTGAAAAGGTTCTTGACAACGAAATGCTAACAGTGAAACTCGGTGGAAACCGTTCACCGATGCCAGCCTTGCAAAGTGGGATCGCTAATGGTACTACCAGGTGTATCAAGGTGAATGGGGGAAGATCCTCGCTTGGCACTAAACGCTTTTTCTTTCCCCAAGATTTTTTTTTAATCTTTATTAAAGTGATTTTTAAATTAAGAATAAAGTTCATCACTAATAACTTTCCCAAAGAGTTCAGCTGCGGATTAAGCCGAATTGACTGAATCGGGGAAATCCATCCACTATTTTCTTCAAATTGGCTTCAAATATTACTAACCTGTATTTAAAGTGCGTTTTTTTTTAGGCCTGAAGGGCATTTACCTTACCAGGATGACCAGCGTGAAGTCTCCGTAGTGATCGGAGAGCCTTCCTTCTCTCTTTAACCACAGAACGCGTTTAAACCGACCATCAGCGAAGTTCCTTTCGTCCTAGCCGGGTGCTGGTTTGCGGAATGCAAGCAACGGCGTCATCCAGGACGGTTTGGGTGAAGCCGGGAAGGGTTGTGGACGTGTCTCGTTCGAACGTGCGTCGGAGGTGGAAATCATATGTCTCTCAGTCGGCCTCCTGGTGATGTCTGGGGGTGAGGCATGGGCTGTGACCGAATTTGGAAAGTGGTTGCTCCCGAATAAGTCTGTAGTCACTTCCCACCAGCAGCACACATATTCCAATTAGGTTACTGCAACTCGTATGTCACCAGATTTAGTCACAAACAAGTTGCTCTAAGCGATTTTGTCCAATATGTGCTGCTCGGGCACTTTAGATTGGGAAGAGTAGACCGACTGGCGGCGGTCACTTCGATAGTGTAACTTTACAGCTCAGGGACTGTGGTCTTGGAATCTGCAGGGTCGTTATTGCTATGATTTTGAACATAAACATCGCCACTTGTCGGCAGGGATACACATGTTCGGCAGTACTCGGTACTTACTTTCAACTTTGGATGTAACACTGGTTAATTCTGAATATTGGCCGAAATGCAAAGTCTCATTCACTAGTGAATCACAAAGACGTCGAGGCTTGACGGTTACTTTCGAACCTGGAAAACGGAGAAAAATGAAACTAGTGAAAATATTATCAATAGGGGTTGATTGATTCTGCGAGGCTAATATTCATATGAACAATACGGATTTATTATGCGTTTTATCGTTACATGCGATAGGGGGATTACTTGCGGTTTAGCTGCTATTTGATGGTCTGGTTGGCCGGATTGGTGGCCTCGAAGGTTGACGAGCGGGTAATCAGACCGCCCATCGGTGGTTCGTCATGACGTCTTGGGCACACTGGCTTTGGCTGGATGATTGGATGGAAGATGGCGTCGTGCTGACAACCGTCCACTGGATTGAACCGGCTCGGGCCGGCAGAATGGTTGGAGACAGATGGCGTCGTGACACCGAATGAGTGCCTGGATTGGACGTTCACTTAGGCTTCTTCTGGCTGGGTGGAGTTCACTGCGTGTCCGGAAGCTCCTCAGATTGTTTACTGCCAAATAAAGACCACAAACCAAAGAAAAAGGTCCGACGGACCTAACCAAAACACATCAGATCCCTTGTGACGTACTCTCACTTAACCTCAAACTATTTCACATTTTTTACACATTATTTACCTTTTTCTTGGCGGTATTTCTTTTTGTTTCGCTCGATCACTTATTTTTCGTTGGATTTTAATTCGTTTAGCTACAACAATTTACTAACATTAGTTTTAAGCATTACAATTACATTGTTTAATTCTTATGCTTAATTTTATTATTCTGCACCCTATTGCATGATTTCAGTCGGTAAACGTATGTACTGCGCGCATTATCCCATATTCATCATCATACCCCTGTCTTCGTCTGCCACATCGCCATTCAGGTGTTCTCCGTAGTGCTGTCGCCCCCTCTGGATCACCTCACGCTTGTTCGTAAGAAGGTTCCCGTTTATCACACAAATCGTTTGTAGTCGAGCTGAACAGACGCGTTTCCGTAAGCTCTCTCGGCTCAGAAGCATTTTAATTTGTTCACTGTTTGTCCTGTGTAACAAATTTAAATTTAAGTCTTGTCCGTTATTTCAATTTGTGTGTCCTAAATCGTTACGCGTTGCGTATCCGCGACGAATCAGTTGGAGCTACCTTGACCGGAATCCGATTTTCAGCAGAGATTTGAAATGTAAAGACAAAGAACTGCAATATAGTGGGAGTGAATTGTGCACGTTTGAAGTCTTCGGAGGCTCGCGCCCCCTGCCGAGCTAGGTCGGAGGGGGCATTGAAGTGCAAACCAAGTGCAGCTTGACTGGAAAGTACATGCCCGTGACCATTCAAAGTTAACCGGTGGCGTTGTGTCCAGTGTGTGAGAATACGGACATTTAAAGCCTGCTAGAGCGTGTGCCCCCGGCCGAATTGGTTCGGAGGGGCCAACAGTGTACAGGATCAGAATTAGTACCAAGATCCATCCATTACTGATTCCGTCGATCTAAAGTGAAGCCAAGCGCGATTGGCGTCAGGTCATTAAACGGCAGTTGACCGCGCTTAACCCGGTGCAGAGAGGCGAGAGAAAACCATAGTGTATAATACTCACCGCATACTTACCTCCATCGGTGGGGTAGAGGCCCGGTGGTCCGAACAGTGTTGATTGTGGATAAGTGGAAGAAAATTCATCTTAGAGCGGAACCAACCGCACAAAGCCGAAGAAGAGGGACCGGTCTTGCTGACTGGCTCACCCCAGAGAAAAGAGACTGATCCCGTTGACTAGCTCTTCTTAGTTGAGAGGGGCAAAACGAAGCGGATCGTAGGAAGGGAAATCGCATCCAGAGACGAAGAGGAATTTCGGGCGCTCTCGGGTTTCATTCGTTTTTGCTCGCGCTCCCTAGAAAAACCCTTGCGTGAGTGTAGCTGTTACTTTACGCTTTTAGCACACATTTACGGCTGCCACTATGGCAGCCTCAAGCGTGGATGATTCCCCGTGGTGGAACGACCCTCCTCCCGGCGGATCGCGTACTATTGATGGTAGTCACACTGGTCCGACACTCCCTCCGTATATGGACGGGGGTAACATGCATGGTTCCCTGCACATTCTTCGGTTGTCTGCGGTAAGTGGATCCCTTCAAAAAATCCCATTTTCCATCAGGAAATCTGTCCAGCAACTCCAGTCCAGTCCATGGAAAAATCGAAGGAGCCTTTCCAGAGGCCCAAGGCACCTCCTACGCACTGAAAGTCCGCAACATACGACAAGTCAAGGCTCTACTTTCGAGGACTTCTTTAATTGATGGCACGCCGGTGACTGTAACTGAGCACCCCAGTCTCAATACTACTCGATGTGTTGTTAGCTGTAGGGATGTCATCAGCATGTCCGATGCTGAACTTCTCGAGGAGCTAAAAGAACTAGGGGTACGTGAGGTTCGGCGCATAACAAGGAAGGTCGGAGAAACCAGGGAGAACACTCCAACAATAATCATTACCTGTAGTGGGACAGTAATGCCTAATTTCATCAGTTTTGGGTACATCCGTTGTCGTACTAGGCCATACTACCCGGCGCCCATGCAATGTTTCTCTTGCTGGGCGTTCGGCCACACGGCTAAACGTTGTCAAGCTAAGAAAGCCACCTGTGGCAAATGTTCTGGTTCGCACGAAATCGCCGTAGATCGAAACTGCGCTGCTGATATGTTTTGCTCCCGTTTCCGGTCCGGCGATCACTCGTTATCTGAACGAAGCTGTCCTGGGTACAAAAAAGAAAATGAAATTCAGAGAATCAAGGTCAACCAAGGTCTATCATATCCCGCAGCTAGGAGGGCATACGAAGCCCGCAACAACAACAACAACAACAACATCAACTTCGCCAACGTTGTTTCATCTAGAAACCCCGAACAAGATAACATAGTCGAAAACTTCAACCATGTGGTTGCGCAAAAAGACGCTGAAATTGCGGATCTCCGTGCGATGCTTTCAACAAATAGCCAACCAACCGCTCCAAGTGAGGCTAGCTTGATTGCCGGACTGAGAGCAATCGTCACTAAACAAGACGAACAAATCAATTCGCTTACTGCCCAATTAGGCAATTTCCTCCGCTCGGTTATGCCCGCCAACTACATCACTCCTCCTTTAGTACATGATCTGTCGACTCCCAAAACGATCCGGAAAGCTCCAACCATGAACATCCCAATCAGTGATACCCTAGAAAGGGTATTTACTGAATCCAATGAATCTACTTCCGCAAGCGATGTGGAACTAACTCCTACACCGACCAGCCGCCCTGAATCGTCCAGAGGCACTGGTACGGTCCCTAAAACCCTATTTTCCAAGAACAACGCAGCGAAATTCCAAAGGCACAAATCTCCACCGCATATAACGGCCACACCCGCAAAACGCTTCTTGTCAAACATCTCTTCTGCAGACGCTCCGCAAGCTCAGCAACAGAAAAAAGTCAAGCAAAAAATAGCCGCTAACCGACGTCCATAAAACAAACCAGTCAGCCAACAACATGCTATAAGCCCCCTAGAAGAAGAAGCCTTACTTTTACATGAAACTGTCGTATTTCACTTCAATAAATTTGGTTCAGCGGATTTATTTTCCACGTCTTCTATTCACTGCAATCGCTCATAGAATGAATCACATTTCAGCTTCTTATTATTATTTTTTCGTCCCGGCAGTTCTTCCGGTCGGAACTGCGTTTCTGCGTTGCGATCTTTGCGTTTGATCGTAATGTTTTGGAACGCTATAACGCTGTGTAACTGTTGGTGTAACGCTTTACCTCGTATGCGTCTAAAATAACATTTGCACTGAGGAAATTATTTTCCAAAATGATACTCAATTTTGATTTCTTTTATTTACAAAATTTTAAGCATTAAAATTCAACTAATTTGTTTTATTTCAAATATACGTGTAGTAAGATCAACGTAAATTAAATTCTTGCTAATATCGCCTCACATCCTACAACTTGTATTTTTGTTTATTAGACAAGTCTTGTTTTCAACAAGTTTATGCTGTTTATGTTGGTTGTCATATTCGTTTGCGTTTAGACCTTTCTACTTAACGGCTTGCTTAACGGCAATAACTTATACGCATCAGTGTTTATCTTATCAAATATAAATACATATAGACGAATCCAAGTAAAAATAAAAAGAAGACACACGACGGTGTTAACTTTGACAGATCCTACAGCTCAGCATAGGGAGATTATTTTAAAATGCTTATAATAAATTCTAGACAAAATGTAATTAAAATCTGATTGATGTATGGTACGGAAAAAGTTCCGAACTGTATGATAGATACATTTTTGGAAAAAATTCAAAAATTGAGATAAGCTTCCAGATATGTAATTCGGAACTTTTTCCGTACCGTACATCAATCAGATTATAATTACAATTGTGTCTTGAATTTATGATAAGCATTTTAAAATGATCTCCTATGTGAGCTGTAAAATCTCGCCATAACAAAAGGTGGTGTGTCTTTCTTATTTTACTTGGATTCGTCTATAACCAAGCTGTTCCATTTGGAAAGGTCTATTGCTCAGTCAGTGCAATATTTTTTTCAACCCGCTACTAGTTACTACATACTTTCTTCTCTCTACTCTCAAATGAATAATCGATTCGTTTGTTTTGTTTTTTTTATATATATTTATTATTTATTTATCATTTTAGGGATGAAATCAATAGACGTTAAGTGTGCTGATACATTAGGGATAGAATTTCCATGGCTGTTTCGAAAAGAAGGGCAGTGATTTGAACATCGAGAAAACCATTCGAACTTCTTAATGAAAAACATGATACACGAATTGGTCAAACCGCAAAGGTCGTTGAATCATTGCTCGGTTGCGTAGCGATCGGCACTGTTTATTAGAAGATCGAAGTTTCTCAGGTGAGCTTGAAGTTGCAGATGATGAAGGATTGTCGTTCGAAGAACTTGGAAAATTCGAATGTTGGAGAGAACTTCTATCCTCATCTTTAGTCGGGCAACCTTTTGATGTTTCCTGCTCACTGGCCAAGTCGGTTACTTGATGGTATGGTGGCGCAATTTTGATGTCCTGGATGTTTCTTGTATATTGAACACCTGTTGAGCTCATAATTACTACTTTGGCTCCATCTCTGGAAACTACTCTGTATCGTTCATTGGAAAAGGTAGGATCGATTTTACTTTTCTTCTTCTGTGCTAGCAAAACAACGTCTCCCGTGACGATGTTCGACTCCCTGGCACCACGTACAGTATCAGCATACTTCTTGCTGGCAAGTTTATACTCCGCATCTCTTTCACGAATATCGATAATATCGGTAGTGTTGCGGTTGTCCATGTTCTACAAACCCGGAAATATTCCCCTAAATTTCCAACCTGTCATCAATTCAAACGGTGTCACATTGAGTCTTGAATGAGGAATAATCGTGTTGTGGCGATGAACATAATCCTGTAAGGCTGTGCGCCAATTTGTATTCTCGAGTTTTGAGGCCGCTAGTGCTTTAATGATCCCTTGATTTTGTCTCTCGACCGCACCGTTTGACTGTGGGCTGAGAGGGATTGCTTTGCGAACCGACACGCCTTTTTCTTCCCAAAAACTTTTGAACGCCAAGCTTTGAAAGGGAGGCCCATTATCGCTTTGGATTACTGTAGGTAATCCCCACGTCTGGAACACTTTGCATAGAGCTGAATTAGTATTTTCTGCATCCATCGCTTTCATTTCGATAACTGCTAGATACCGCGAGAAAGTATCAATGGCAATTAAAAATTCGCCGGTACCAAACTGTGAAACTGTGAGAAAATCAATTTGAATGATTTCCCATGAACCTTCGGGTAGTACTCTAGGTTTTAGTGGCAATGGAGGATTCCGTGTCGACAGTAGTGTATATATTTCACAGTTTTTGACAAACATTGTAATCTCTTTGGACATTTTTGGCCACCAGAAAAATTTTCGCATTATGCGTTTTGTTGCCATTTCGCCCACGTGACCACTATGGGCCGATGTTATGGCCTTCAAGCGCAAAGTTTTCGGAAGCACAATAAGTTCATTTTTAAAAACTAGAGCCCCATGACAAAATAGGAACTTACGTTGTGCTTCAAATGACCTTAATTCTTGAGGCCATTCTTCGGAAATTGATCCTGATCCCATCTCAACATCGTCTTCGGATATGACTTCGATATTGGCCCATGTTATATCCATGCGCTCTGTATCTAAGGCGTATAGGAAATGCTTGTCGTCCTCAGAGTCAAATGGTTCTGCTGTTTGTGTCTTGGATACTAGACGAGAAATCACATCTGCCACGTTTTCATCCCCTGGCACACGTTTGATTACATAATCGTATGGTTGTAACCGGAGTGCCCAGCTTTCGGCGCGTGATACTGCTCTTTTTCCCAATCGATGGTTTACATTGAATATAAACTGGTTCGCCTCTGCATCCGTCCAGACTGTGAAAGATCTTGCAAGTAAATAGCATCTGAATCTTTCTACACCCCATACCACAGCCAAGGCTTCCTTCTGTGTCTGGGGTACCGTTGCTCGGAAGCAGAAAGAACTTTTGATGCGCAAGCTATAATCCGTGGTTTGTCCGTTTCGTCAAACTGAGCGAGCACCGCTCCAAGTCCGAATGGTGAGGCATCTACAAACAGTTCAATGCGGTGTTTTGGATTATAGTATCCCAGCGTCTTAATCGAACTCAACGCATGCATCTTCAAGTATTCAAACTCAGCTTCTTCCTCTGCAGTCCAGTAGAAAACGTCTGAATTGGCAAGTGTACGAAGACGTTCCGTTTTGGTAGCCCTATGAATGATGAATTTGTCGACGTAAGTAATAAGCCCCAAAAAACTCTTCACTTCAGCGCAATTCATAGGCTTTCTGAACTCCTTGATGGCAGTAACTTTTCCATCTTCAACTTGCCATCCCTGTGGTGTTAGGATGAAACCAATGAATTTAACTTCTTGGCTGCCAAAGACGCACTTATCGTCATTTAGTTTCACATTATGATTCGACAGCCTGGCGCGCACTTCAGCCAAATTTTTGTTGTGTTCCTCTTTTGTAAACCCGAATATCAAAACGTCGTCTAAGTAGTTCACACATCCCTCGCAGTCTCCAAGTACTTTTCTCTGAAGTGCTTCTTGGAACAAATCGGGCGCGTTGCACAGTCCGAATGGCAATCGGACATAACGGAACATACCGAACTCGGTAAAGAAATTGGTCAGGTGTCTTGACTCCTCGACTAGTTCGATATGAAAAAAAGCGTTCGATAAATCTATCGTCGAAAACCATGTAGCACCTTCCAGTTTAGCGAGGATTGAATCCAGTGTCGGCATAGCAAAGGGAGTACGATGAATGTATTGGTTAGGTCCTCTAAGGTCAATGACTAATCTAAAATCGTCTTTCCCTTTTGGCACTACCAACATCGAGGAACAAAACGATGTGTCCATGCCGTCAACTACCGGTTCAATAATGTTTGCTGCAACTAAACCCTGTAGACGATTCTCAACCAAACTTTTTATAGCCAATGGAATATTCAAAAACACATTCCGGCACGGTGGTTTCGACTGATCGTAGTATATCTTCACAGCTGGAATGTTGAATTTCGGAAATATTTCATTCGTCGAAATAGCTGCAATCTCTCCAGCGAAACGAGTATCTGACGATGTGACCAATGCTTCAGCGAAATGATCAATTGGTACCTTCAAACCAAGCATCAAGACGCTGTATCGGCAAGATGTAGGCCTGCTCAGAAGTGCTCGAACTTCTTTAACAACGTAGAACTTTTCTAACAAAACAGGCCTATTTTCCGAAATGTATAAATAAGCATGAAAAGTAGCCACCACTGTAATCTCCCCGGATGTGGCATACGCTTTTAGTGAGCGATCGGTCGTATAACTCACGTTGTACAGCTCGCTACTGTACCGTGCATCCGACATAATCTGGTTAAAGGCATTCAATGTAAAAGTATTAACCTGAGCACCTGAATCTATTAGGAATGGCCATCTGAGTCCAGCCATTATAACTCCATCGCCGAATTCTTCTAGCTCACCGTTATTCGTATCTGGCGGGTCCGGAATTGATTTGTGAACCTGTATTTAATATTAAGTACTCTTTTATCTATTCATCAATCCTGATAATATAACTATACTTACAACATTCTCGGTAGTAGAAACGTGATGAATATTTATCATGTCATTCTTGGACTCTGGTTGGCCAACGAGGTTAATACTTTTATTTTCGAGACCTAGGCAGTATACACTATACTGCACCAACAGCCTGGGACGGTGACGGCCCCGGGATCGTCAGGGCGCCCCCAACCGGAAGCTATCGGGACCGGAATGGGGATTCCCCTTGGCTTTTCCGAGAGCGATACGCCCTCCCCGGCCTACACGATGGAGCAATCTGGATGCTAGATTCCCTCCATGTTTTGTACTTCGTCAACCTTTCCACCGAATGCAGCTTACAATTGTCTACTACTGCAACAACAGCAACGAGCTGGTTAGCTTACTACCAGCACTATTATCCACGTATCACCTTGTCAGCATTTCTGCTACTAGTCCTACGCAATCACGATATCTCGTCAACTTTGTACCACCAACTCATCAATCCCAACAAGGGTCAACGACGACTCCATAACTGCCTGGACGCCTGCAACCGGAAGCTGCTCTGGCCGGAGTGGAGTTTTCTCCTGGCTTTCGGAGAACGTCTCGTCTCATCCAACCTCCAGCATCGACTTTCCTCGCCAAGACAGCCGAAACCCGAAGAAAAGCCGGTTGTAACCACTCATCCTTATCGTTTACGAGACCCATAAGCAGCGGGATCTTCCATCAAGAAATCTCTCAACAAGTGTCCGGCCTCGACCCATACTCCTAGGGGAAATAACCGCAACGCCTAACCGCATCAGTCAGCTCACGAGCATGAGAACGACACGGACTGTGTTCCAGGGATGGCTCCGCAGAATTTGCTCGTTCCTCGATAGAAGAATCTTTTCATCCCAGGCCCCGCTCGATACACCACGCAGTATGGAACTGTCTCTTCCTATCACGCGTTTATCACTAAACCAACAATTAAGAAAACAATCAGCCAAAGTTGACCAGCCGTTTTCCGCTGGTTAGGTATACTTTCTCACATCCAAACAACTTTCCTGTAGCTATTCGGTATACTCCCAACAGTACTCCCAGATACAAACTCCGAAAATACTCCCTGGAAAGTAAAACCACGCAACAAGCTAGTAAAGAGAAATAACAACTTCAGATGTCATGTTTGGGTAGCTTATGTTGACACGGAAATACGAAAAAACACACTTCTACTTTATGGAACGTACACACGGTCAAGCAGTTTGACCAACATTGACTCCACCTCTCGTTTAATCAAACATCCATCAAGTTTTACCAACAGCGACACGAACAATCAATTTATTCGACCAACACTATCACACACGAACGACCGAAGCGCCAACTTGAGCACCAACCACCAAAAAATATATGGGGGTTTGTGCAACTTCACTACAAATGCTCAAACATATTCGACGAACCTTGACTCCGCCCCGACAACTCAAACCAAAATCAAACCGTTTTAATTTTTTCCAACCAAGCCGCCAACTGTCAAATGGTTGTTCGAACAACTTCACACACGTTCAAACAAAGCAGCAACCGAAGCGTTTTCTTGGGGGCGGAGTCAATGTTCGTCAAACTGCTTGACTGGTGTGTACATTGCATTATACACGGTTAGAAAAAAGTACCTAATATTAGGTACTTTTCACTCAAATCGGGGGTTCAGTGTGGGAACCCAAAATTAAGTAATTTTTTCATGAAATTGAGTAAAATTTACTTAATATTGAGTAAAATATACTTAATTTTAAATAGAAACTAACCAAAAGTTAGGTAAATTTTACTTAACTTTTGTTAACATGAGATTACTTAACGTTGGGTTCCCACACTTTACTGCCCTTGTTGAGTGGTTTTGCTCTTTATTTTATGACAACAAAGGGAAGAGGGAGGGAGATGCAAGAGAAAAAAAGTACCTAAAATTAGGTACTTTTTTCTAACCGTGTACACAATTTTGGTAACCAGAACACACTATTAGCCATCTAGTGCACAGTAGGAGAACAACATAATTCGAACACGGAAAGAAAATCTTTCGATATTACCTTTATACCCAAGAATTAGCAACTAGAAAAATAGCTAGCTATTTTGTAAACCAAATTATACAAACATAGCACCGAAGAATTCTTCCCGGTGCAGTTTTTGCAACCAGAAGAGGTATGTAGGGCAAGTAGTAAAACCAATAATCATTAATCCAGTTTTCAACTAAAACGCAAGGCAGGATCTGGAAAACATTATTAGTGATAAAGCGAGACCCCATAGTTGGGCTCGGGAAAATAGCCCCTCTGGCTTTTTCCTCCATTATTTAAGTGATGAACTTCTAACACTGAAAAAATCACCCTCGTGCGGTATTACAGCAATCTCGCTCATGCTGCATTCTTCTCCTCAACTAACTACTCACATTCACCGTCATACCAGTCGTTTCTCTGATCCGGGCACCGTGCCTAGTGCAGCGCTTGCAGTGCTTCCAATGGCGGATTGAATATTTCACCAGCCATCTTCAAGAGATGCTGCGCCTAGCTGCTCTTCCGTTGGGAGTACCACTTCCAGCCTGCTGCGCGTAGTCTTTGGCTAGCCTACCGTCTTGTAGCCGCCCAATGTTTAGCCGCGGTGGACAACTCCCGCGTGTTTTACACTGCCGAGAGTTTTGAGCGCAGGCATACTGCAACGAGGTAGTGGTCGGATTCAATATTCACACTGCGGTAAGTGCGGACGTTCGTGACGTCGGAAAAGAATTCACCATCGATTAGAACGGGGTCGATTTGGTTTTCCGTTACTTGATTAGGAAGGTGATTTCCATGTGGCCTTGTGGATATTCTTGCGGGGGAAGAAAATGCTCCAGACTACAATTCCGCGAGAGGCTGCAAAGTTTATGCATCGTTGGCCGTTGTCGTTCGATACGGTATGCAGACTATCCGGTCCGATGACCGGTCTATACATTTCCTCCCTTCCTACCTGAGCGTTCATGTGGGCTGTGCACGCTGATGATGCTATAGTTGAAGAATAGGCCTTTTATACTCAGCTTGCACATCCTTGCGTTGATTGGCTACCACCCAATCAAGCGTTGGCGCATCTTTCCCAGCACTATGAAGCCGGTTCCCAGCTCGTTGGTGGTACCACAGCTTTGGTAGAAGGTAGCCGCTCGATGCCCGCTTTTCCACACTTTCTGTCTTGTCCAGCAAATCACTTGCAGTGAAAGGACGGCGGAGTTGCGGGGATGTAATTCATCGTAGCTTATTCTGTCGCAACCTGCGAAGCCTAATGACTTGCAATTCCATTATCCAAGCTTCCAATCGTGATCCTTTATTCGTCGCCTAGGTCGTTGCCGATTGTATCGAGTCGTATTATCTTCTATGTTGTTCGTAATGGTTGTTATTAAAGGCGGCTTATTGGGCCTGCGCAAACCTCCTGTCTCGTCGGAGGGCCGTCGTGTCAGGGCTGTTTAGCGTCCCACCTAACACCAGGACTTGGGCTTGTGCGCTTTGAGCGGCACACGGTCGCTTTGGTGGAGTCTGCTTGCGGATACATGCAGCTTTTTATAGAGGTTTAACAGGGCTCACTGTCTTCTTTTTCTTCTATGGCTCTACATTCCAACTGGAGCTTGGCCGGCTTTTGAACTTAGTATTCTATTAGCATTTCTTCAGTTATTAATTGAAATTCTATGATCGCCATTGCATGAGTATGTATCTTGTGTGGCAAGTATAATGATGTCAAGAAAGTTTCCAACCCGAAAACATCCTACACTCAAAATAATTTTCACTTAGAATCTACTTGAAAACATATGCAGATATTTTCCATGTAGTTTCGGTTGTAAAAGTTAAATGATTCATTAGTGATGGCACTCATTATTCTTAATTCACTAGAAAATAAAATAAAATTTAAGTGAATTTTCGTTTGGCCAAGTACTTAAATTTTAAGTGAATCTTCGATAATTTTTTTTCTAGTTTCCCTGTAGATGGTATCCCGTCCACTAGAAGCGGACGAAGGCAAAAAAGGAGTAGAAAGCTAATTCACACCCAAACAGGTTTTTTGCAAGTCGTTCTCATAATGCTTCTGCAAAATGTTTCATTAGCGATTGTTAATAAACATACTTTTCGCTCTGAGAACCCCACTCATATATTTTTCATACATTCATTTTGAGTAGAATTCACTAGAAGAGTATATAGATATTATTTTCTATGTTTTCTATTGAATTCCACTACATTTCTTATTAAGATACACTTATGATTTGAGTAAGTTTTATTTGATTCCAGTAAGGCCGATGAAAGTTTCGAATTTTAAAGTCTACATGACTTTGTATAGTGGAATTAAAGTGACAATTATTTTGAGTGTAGACCGGACCGAGAATCGAACTCGCCATCTTCGGATTGGCAGTCCTACGCCATTGCTCGCAAGTCTACTGGAGACCTCAAGTCCTATACTCCAGGAAATTTTTGGATGAACTGGAAAGGAACAGCTATTGAAGGCGTATCCAATTTGGTTCAATAGATTGAATAGGACACGAACCTTGCTTAGAATAATGAAAAAAAAAAATGCTTGCGTAAACACAAAATACGATTCGATTGGATGTTGACGCTTTTTGGAGAGAAATCATTCTGCATGAAAAATTCAAGTGCGATGTTGTATATGCAGTCAAACAAACGGTTCAAATGCGAAAGTAGGAAGTATAGTTTGGAACTTGTTAACAGAAATCGATTGATATGCAATGTTTATATGAAATATGGCCTAAACGCAGGCTAGAAAAATCAGTGCCTTGCTATCTAAAAAGATCCTGTTGACTTATTTGCTTCTAATTTTAACCAGTTTTATCCAATGCATTTACATGCGCTAATGACAGTGAATTTTCTCCCGACTCATTTATTATTCATTACCTCGCTAAAGGGACCAGCCGTCACCTCAACCGGACTCAGTGGAAATCATGGAAACAGAAGGAATAATTAGGACAAATAACCACGACCGTATACCGGGTCGCCGATGACAAAGTTAAGGACGACAAAAAGAGTGCCAACTCCCGAGCTTCTGCACGAAAAATGTGCTTTCCGGCTTCCATGATGATGAGCTGACATCCCCGATGAGCGACAGGCGTCATCCGGCTTGTAGAACTATGCAAATTTACTCCACAATATTTGATGATAAATTAGCATCTCGCTCGACGGTCAGCGGAAATACAGTTGGCTTGGTGTTTTATTTTTGGGGGATTACCAAGCTTTTGCTTTTCTCGGACAACGATGTTGATACGAAAGGCTATCATTTCATTCCAAATATATTTTTTTGGGACAGAAGGTTCGACGACCTTCAATTTCATCAACCAATCGATTCAGCTTTCGGTGCGAACGTTTGTTTGCAGATAGTCAACTTTTTAAGAAGTAAATCTCAACCACAAACAATTGCATTTGACCAGAAATAAAGCTGAGTTGATAACCACCAAAGTTGGTGACGGTCGGCCATTACATCCAAAGCGTATAAAAAGCTAAGTAGCATCCAGAAAAGTTGCTACTTATCACTTTTCTAGAAATTCGATTCTTTTTCGTATTCTAAGTGAATTCCCCCTAGTTAGGTTTTTGAATCAGCACATCCTTTTCGCAGTGAACATCAAACCAGCGACTTTCAGAATGGGTGATTTTCAACATGTGTTAGTTTGCGATCTCTTTGACTGTCACGGGCAGCAGAATGCGTGAATAAATTATGCCAACAAACAATCCTTGGGCACCATTTCCACTGACAGCACAATCGCACAGCGAGATGCTGACTACTGACTGTCCCCCGATGGTGGATAGACAAACGCATCCAAGGTTCTCCGCTCATTGCTAATACTGCTAATGGGAAAGATGCACCATGCTGTGTTCCGAGGACCAGCCAGTCAGTAGTAGCACCGAGGCGCATGGTTCACTGATCAAAAAGATGCATCCACCGGGTCGGAACGGAAAGCATTCCATCACAGTGCGTACGAAGACCAGCTCTATGTTTGCACAGTTGCAACCGTATGTTGGCAGAACCGCCGTCGTCACTGGAATGGGGAAGGTACTTTTTTGTCAGTAGAGAAAGATCAACCGAAAGATAGGAACGAAAGCGAACTACTCCCTGAAGCTTGGCTCCTATAGCTCCGAGACTGCTAATGCTCTAATATCCATGCGAATGCGAAATGAAAGTTGCAAAACGATTACGTCAATAGTTTCAGTTGTTTGTTCTCGTCCGAGCAAATGGCAAACTCCGACTGCAAACTGTTGTTCTTTTGATGCGAAAGATTTGTGAAGTTGCTTCGATAAGCACATAAAATGTAATTTGAAATGAGTGCCCTTTTACGCTTCTTTGTGAAACTTGATCAGCCATCCGATTCGGTTCTTCTATATGGCTTGAGCTATGATTGTCATTTCTGAACAACCAATTACACGCCATATCATCATTACAGGAAATTTCCCGACAATCCATCTTGCTCCGCGCGCACACCAACCCACCGCAAAAACCGGACAGTTGTTGGCCATGGTTGGACCACACACGAGGTTCGTCGGGTCCCAAATCGACGGGGCGAGCCCCCAAACGATTATCATCGGGGGCAAAGCTGGATTGAGCAAGCAAAACTGACAGCTGCGCTCTCATTTGAGTGGCCTCCGTGCACTCAAATTGATGCCCTCGTCTTGGAGCCGGGATGCACCAAAAGCCCGATCCGATCCGACCACCATCACACAATAATTACCCTCTGCACTTCCGAGCCGAGCCCAGCCGGAGAAGGCGCCTTTTTGCCTCCATCCGTTCTTACTGATCGCCCGAGTAACAACTTCTGCACTAATGAAGCCATTTTGTGCGTGTGTATGCGCTTGCGAAAAAAAACAAAATCGTGAAATAAAACGAGAAACTTATTTTTCCGCCTGTCCATCCATCGAATCGCACTGCATCGGCGCTGCAGTCAGTGACGGTGCGGGTCCAAACGGTTTGACTGAAGTCGAGAGTATCCCTTTGGGGCCCAGCCCTCCGAGGCTGAAATCATGCAATTAAATCATTATTTCAATTTCTGCGTGTGTGTTATTTCGTTCGGCCTGTTTGCCCGAACTGACCCAGCCTCTACCGGCGTTAAACCATGATCTACTTTAGTACCCGAGTAGAAAAGCTTCACACCATCGAAAAATGATGGAGATACGTAATTCCACGTATTACACATTTATTTTTTGAAGAGGAAAAAGGAAGCTGGGAAGCTTTCTTAAAGAAACTTTGGAAGCTTTCTTGCAGAAGCTTGGAAGATTTCTTGAACAAGCTTAGAAGCTTGGAAGCTTTCTTGCAGAAGTTTGGAAGCTTTTCTTGCAGAAGCTTGGAAGCTTTCTTGTAGAAGCTTGAAAGCTTTTATGCAGAAGCTTGGAAGCTTTCTAGCAGAAGAAGATTAAAAGCTTTCTTGCAAAGTAATCAGAATCTTGGAAGCTTTCTTGCAGAAGCTTGGAAGCTTTCTTGCAGAAGCTTGGAAGCTTTCTTGCAGAAGCTTGGAAGCTTTCTTGCAGAAGCTTGGAAGCTTTCTTGCAGAATCTTGGAAGCTTTCTTGCAGAAGCTTGAAGCTTCCTTGCAGAAGCTTGGAAGCTTTCTTGCAGAAGCTTGGAAGCTTTCTTGCAGAAGCTTGGAAGCTTTCTTGCAGAAGCTTGGAAGCTTTCTTGCAGAAGCTTGGAAGCTTTCTTGCAGAAGCTTGGAAGCTTTCTTGCAGAAGCTTGGAAGCTTTCTTGCAGAAGCTTGGAAGCTTTCTTGCAGAAGCTTGGAAGCTTTCTTGCAGAAGCTTGGAAGCTTTCTTGCAGAAGCTTTCTTGCAGAAGCTTGGAAGCTTTCTTGCAGAAGCTTGGAAGCTTTCTTGCAGAAGCTTGGAAGCTTTCTTGCAGAAGCTTGGAAGCTTTCTTGCAGAAGCTTGGAAGCTTTCTTGCAGAAGCTTGAAAGCTTTCTTGCAGAAGCTTGAAAGCTTTCTTGCAGAAGCTTGAAAGCTTTCTTGCAGAGCTTGGGCTTTCTTGCAGAAGCTTGGAGCTTTCTTGCCGAAGCTTGGAAGCTTTTTTGTAGAAGCTTGGAGCTTTCTTGCAGAAGCTTGGAGCTTTCTTGCAGAAGCTTGGGCTTTCTTGCAGAAGCTTGGAAGCTTTCTTCCAGAAGCTTGGAAGCTTTCTTGCAGAAGCTTGGAGCTTTCTTGCAGAAGCTTGGAGCTTTCTTGCAGAAGCTTGGAGCTTTCTTGCAGAAGCTTGAGCTTTCTTGCAGAAGCTTGGAGCTCTTGCAGAAGCTTGGAGCTTTCTTGCAGAAGCTTGGAAGCTTTCTTGCAGAAGCTTGGAGCTTTCTTGCAGGAAGCTTGGAGCTTTCTTGCAGAAGCTTGGAGCTTTCTTGCAGAAGCTTGGAGCTTTCTTGCAGAAGTTTTGAACTTTCTAGCAGAAGCTTAGGAGCTTTCTTGCAAAAGCTTTGATACTTCCTTGCAGAAGCTTGGGAGCTTTCTTGCAGAAGCTTGGAAACTTGGCAGCTTTCTTGCAGAAGATTGGAAGCTTTCTTGCAGAAGCTTGGAAGCTTTCTTGCAGAAGCGTGTAAGCTACCTTGCAAAAGCTTGGAAGCTTTCTTGTAGAAACTCGGATGCATCCTTGCAGAAGCTTGGAAGTTTTCTTGCAGAAGCTTGGAAGTTTTCTTGAAGAGGCTTTGAAGCTTTCTTGCAGAAGCTTGGAAGCTTTCTTGCAGAAGCTTGGAAGCTTTCTTGCAGAAGCTTGGAAGCTTTCTTGCAGAAGCTTGGAAGCTTTCTTGCAGAAGCTTGGAAGCTTTCTTGCAGAAGCTTGGAAGCTTTCTTGCAGAAGCTTGGAAGCTTTCTTGCAGAAGCTTGGAAGCTTTCTTGCAGAAGCTTGGAAGCTTGGAAGCTTTCTTGCAGAAGCTTGGAAGCTTTCTTGCAGAAGCTTGGATGCAGAAGCTTGGAAGCTTTTTTGCAGCAGCTTGAAACCTTTTCTTGCAGCAGCTTAGAAGCTTTCTTGCAAAAGCTGGGAAGCTTCCTTGCAGAAGCAGAAGCTTGGAAGCTTTCTTGCAGAAGCTTGGAACCTTTTTTGCAGAAGCTTGAAAGCTTTCTTGCAAAAGCTTGGATGCTTTTTTGCAAAAGCTTGAAAGTTTTCTTGCAAAAGCTTGGAAGCTTTCTTACAGAAGCTTGGAAGTTTTTTTGTAGAAGCTTGGAAGCTTTCTTGCAAAAGCTTGTAAACTTTCTTGCAAAAGTTTGGAAGCTTTCTTCCAGAAGCTGGGAAGCTTTCTTGCGGAAGCTTGGAAGCTTTCTTGCGGAAGCTTGGAAGCTTTCTTGCAGAAGCTTGGAAGCTTTCTTGCAGAAGCTTGGAAGCTTTCTTGTAGAAGCTTGGAAGCTTTCTTGCAGAAGCTTGGAAGCTTTCTTGCAGAAGCTTGGAAGCTTTCTTGCAGAAGCTTGGGAGCTTTTTTGCAGAAGCTTGGAAGCTTTCTTGCAGAAGCTTGGAAGCTTTCTTTCAGAAGCTTGGAAGCTTTCTTGCAAAAGTTGGAGGTCTTCTTGAAGAAGCTTGGAAGCCTTCTTGCAGAAGCTTGGAAGCATTCTTGCAATGGCTTGGGAGCCTTTTTGCAGATGCTTGAAAGCTTTCTTTCAGAAGCTCGGAAGCTTTCTTGCAGAAGCTTGGAAGCTTTCTTGCAGAAGCTTGGAAGCTTTCTTGCAGAAGCTTGGAGGTCTTCTTGAAGAAGCTTGGAAGCTTTCTTGCAGAAGCTTGGAAGCTTTCTTGCAGAAGCTTGGAAGCTTTCTTGCAGAAGCTTGGAAGCTTTCTTGCAGAAGCTTGGAAGCTTTCTTGCAGAAGCTTGGAAGCTTTCTTGCAGAAGCTTGGAAGCTTTCTTGCAGAAGCTTGGAAGCTTTCTTGCAAAAGCTTGGAAGCTTTCTTACAGAAGCTTGGAAGCTTTCTTGCAGAAGCTTGGAAGCTTTCTTGCAGAAGCTTGGAAGCCTTCTTGCAGAAGCTTGAAAGCTTTCTTGCAGATGCCTGGAAGCTGTTTTGCAGTAGCTTGCACAGGCTGGGAATCCTTTTGGCATTCCCAGTGGAATCTCTTCGAAATCTTCAGCGCATCTCCTTCAGAATTTTCAGCAGATTTTGTTTGTAATTCTCAAAAGACTCCCTTAGGGTTCCTCAGTAGAGTTCCTTCGGAATCCTGAGCGGATTTCCTTCATAATTCTTCATCGGGTTTCCTTTTGAACCTTTGGCGGACTCCGGTCGGAAGCCTCAGTGCATGATTAAATATTGAAGTCTTAAGCAGATTCCTTTTAAATTTATGACATTCCTAATCCCTCTCCCATGCTTAAGCTTAGGAACCATTGTTTTTTAATAATGTTTTAATGTTTTTTTCTACTCGGGCATCCAAACGCACGGAAGTTACTCTGAACAGTTTGATGATCACGGATTCAACAGCATATCCACTCCGCGAGCTCGTATCATCCTCCGGTCTGGCAGCCAGGGAAAGGAGGCAGTTAATTGTATTGCCTGCCTGTCCCTCGTCGACGCCGCCATTGCCATTTCCATCGCTCAGCCGGGTATCAGCCAACAAACCAACAAACCAACCGAGACCCATCAGCTTATGCTGCACTTGCAATGGGAATGGCCCAACCGAAATAATTAAGCCAATTGATAATCATAATTAATGCGTAAGTAATGTAGTTGAAGTTGATAGCAAGCGGACCGAGTCGGCAGTCGGTGTGTGCGGGGCAAAAGTAAATAAAAATATAAGATAATTGCTACTGCAGAAGGCTCCGGGGGCAGAACTAATGAATACTGTTAGTTTATGTGGCTGGCGGCTTTCTGCCATTGCAGCACGTGAAAATGTGTTTGGGTTAGGTTTGGGTACCACGGGGAAAGAACCAGACGAGTGGGGTGCAACTTTTCGGGGTAAAAGAATCCAGCGTTTGGAGTCGGAATCCTTCCACTATCTCTAATTAACATATTCCATTCTTCTGGTCCTGGGAGTTGTCTGTTTGAGCGAAGGCATGAGATAGCTTCCAGAAAGACGAATCAGGGTGTAAGCCAGTTTAAATTAAATGAAACTTCAAATCACAACCCTTAACACGCGCACGCTCGATTTTTTGAAATATTTTTTATTCGTTAACTGATTGTTACGGAGCAAATTGTACCCTAACTATTTAAAATGTCTGAAGCGCTCTTAACTACGACACTGCTCTCACAGCTTACGAAGAAAAGGCCAGTAATCATTCATTCGTGCTCCATTGTTCACCATTCCTCACCCAAACAGCCGAGATGAAAACTATTTCTCAAAAAGATCCACAATCAGTTTGCAACGCTTCGTTTCGCTTCGTGCCAGTAGCGCACCATCATCATTGCCACCAACGACGACGACGACGACATAGACGGGGACCATCTCGGAGAATGGAAAATTACACGGCTGCTTGGGCGGAAAATTCTCCGTTTTCTGGTGAAAAATTTTGCCACGACTTTTGACTACCTACCTACCGTAAATGCGGAAAGGGCGAGTCTTTCGCGAATAGTTCGTCATTTTATTTTCTTTCCGCGGTGGCATCCGAGACGCAACCTGGTAGACCGGAGGAGTTGTTCACCGTTTTCGTCGTCTTCGTCGTCGCCACCGCAAGTCGTATTGTGATGGTAATAGTTTTATTCATTTCTGAGAGTGCCTCATTTAAATATCACCCGAAAATAGTGAATTAATTAAAACAAAGAATCGCTGCCGGTAGGGTTGCTGCAGGGCTCTGGTATTCAAAGGAGAGTAATTAAGACAAGATCAAGATAAATTCATGACTGCTGTTCAGTTGTGTCTGCACTTCTCAGAAAATGTTTCACGGATGGAATATCGTTTGTGATTATTTAAAAATATGGAAACTGTTTCTAGGAAATGTAATGAGAATTAATATTTTGTGAAAGGTACTAGGTACAGTTCTTTAAAATTTTCGTAGTTTAATCCCCATCTTATATTGGCATTTTCCTATTACAAAGTTCTACTGGAATATTGCAAGTTCACGGATAACACACCATTTCACTCTACTCGTATTCATCAGTACGCTAGCCATTTGCTAGGACTGAAAAATACTGCAAACTGTTCTTTCAAAGCAAAACAATCTGACTAAAAAAAATTGGTCTGTGTCTTGGAAACCTCTACCTCATAAGCAGCAATCTAAACTTACACTTGTGGAGGATGCAAAGGACCTTTCGTTTCTCGGTGAGCCGATCGATTGCTTACAAGCAGTGGCGCGGGTGGGACAAGTACGACATGTCCTACGCATGAATTTACCTGGGTGGGACATGCAAAGCATTATTGTCCTACCCATGATTATGGTAAGAACGTACACACCCGGAAATAATCATACGGCATTTGCTGATTTTCATACAAAATGGTCATGTTTGAGAACCAAAGCTTACTAACGCTTAGATTGAGGACATATTTGGCATCCCAGCCTTAAAACGACCTAAATTTTCAATTAATGATGGTTTTTTGCAAGCATGTTTGCTGAAAAAGTACGTTGTAGTTGGTAGGTATTTGTAAATATTTATAAAGCCACCACTTTTATATGAAGCTCCATACAAGTTGGGTGACTTTATAATTATTTACAGCTGAAGCGTGCCTTTTTCAGTACACAGCATACGAAAAACCAACATTTATTGAAAATTTAAGTCATTTTAAGTAGGGATGCCAAATATGCCTTCAATCTAATCGCTAGAAATCGTAAAAAATAAGTTTTCTGAAAACCTCAAAAGATTTATTGAAATCTGGGGAACCCGAAACATCACAAAGCCCGCTAAATCTAATCCGTAAGGGATTCTTTGAGAGTCATACGATTTTTCTTGGTTGTTTGCTTTGAATCGCTACATCCATATCCATTTCTGACAGTTAGTGTGAAATCCTAACAGTAAGCAATAAATGATTGAAACCATGCATGTCATCCCTCTTGGAAATCTTTGAACAATCCTGGATGTTGCTTTTTGTCACAATAATCAAGGAAATTTTCGCAAATTATGTGAGTATTCTGACCACAAGCACGTGATCAAGTGACAATCTTTTCTGCATATAAGCAGGAGGTAATGAGTTCGATCGCAGGCTCGTCCCTTTTTCGATTCTGTATATCTTAGTTCTATCCGTGTTTCACGTTCTACCAAAACGATTTGTCCATTGGCGTAATAAATTCTAGGGGGTAGCGGGTAATATTTTTTAGTTTTTTTTTTACAGTCAAAACACAAAAAAAGCTATTATTTTCGCTTTATTGGCTTACCAGACCATTCGACACATCTATAGACGTCTTGAATATTACAATTGATATTCATCGATGCTTACCCCTCATGAAATAAAAAAAAAAGTCTGTTGTGGTATCGATGTGCTTCGTTCAGTTACGTATTGCTTTGAAATGACACGTTGTATTTGAAAGAGTGAGAAGTGATAAGTTAAAGGAAGCAGTGAAGTAGGAAGTGAGACGTAAAAGTGAGAAGGAAACGAAAGATGTGAGAATTGAAAATTGTGAAAATAATCCTCATTATTTTCTGCTTGCTGCTTTCTTCTTCTTTCTCCTTTTGCCTTCTTCTTTATTATTTTCTCCTTCTTCTTCCCTCTTTTCTTCTTTGTTATCTATTCTTCCTTTTTCCATATTGTTTCTCTTCCCTTCTTTTATCTCCTTTTCCTGCTTCTTTCTCCTTCTTTCTTCATCCTTTCTTCATCATCCTTTCTTCATCATCCTTCTCTTATTTTGGCTCTATTTCGCTTCTCGCTTACTTCTTACTTCTCAACTTCTTGCTGTCTGTTTCTCATTTTTGTGATTTTTCAGCAGTGAGCAAGCATGTTGACAAAAAAGCATCAAAATTGGTGCTGGCGAACGTTTTAGATTATTTTGGAAAAAAACTTAGGGAGTCCTCAGATGAAATCTTGGAGGAGTTTTGAAGAAATTTCTGGAGGCTCTGTGCAGGAATTTACAAATGCATTTTCAATAGCATTTTTAAAGAAGCCTGAATGAAATAATTCCCGTTGAAACTACTAAACAGGTTTTTTCTAAAGGCTAACAAAAGAATTCCTATCCAGTTTCCACGAGCGGAAATGGCCAGCTTGCCTGCAGGTTGGTCTCTGATTTGACATCTGTGGAAGTCAACTGCACCCTACGATCGAGCATTTTGATCAATGTAGGTATATAAGAAGGTTTGAATTCACTAAATCAGCACCTTTTATATGCCACATTAGATCTTCAGGCTATATACAGTTTACCTCCTAAATCAAATCAGGAACTTTCTGAAGGCTCAGAGCCTCCTTCAGAGGCTCAGGCCTCTTCAAACCGAGCCTCCTTCCAAGGCTCAGAAGCCTCCTTCCAAGAGGCTCAGAGCCTCCTTCCAAGGCTCAGAGCCTCCTTCCAAGAGCTCGGAAGCCTCCTTTCAAAGCTCAGAGCCTCCTTTCCAGAGGCTCCGAAGCCTCCTTTCCAGAGGCTCCAGAGCCTCCTTCCAGAGGCTCAGAGCCTCCTTTCAGAGGCTCAGAGCCTCCTTTCAGAGGCTCAGAGCCTCCTTTCAAGAGGCTCCAGAAGCCTCTTCAAGAGCTCAGGCCTCCTTTCAAGACTCAGAGCCTCCTTTCAAGAGGCTCAGAGCCTCCTTTCAAGAGAGCTCCAGAGCCTCCTTTCAAGAGGCTCAGGCCTCCCTTTCAAGAGGCTCCAGGAAGCCCCTTTCAAGAGGCTCAGGCCTCCTTTAAGGCTCAGAAGCCTCCTTTCAAGAGAGCTCAGAGCCTCCTTTCAAGAGCTCAGAGCCTCCTTTCAGAAGGCTCGGAAGCCTCCTTTCAAGAGCTCAGAGCCTCCTTTCCAAAGAAGGCTGGAAGCCTCCTTTCAAGAGCTCAGAAGCCTCCTGAAGGCTCAGAGCCTCCTTTCAAGCTCAGAGCCTCCTTTCAAGCTCAAAGCTTCTTTCAAGGCTCAAGCCTCCTTTAAGAGGCTAAAGCCTCCTTTCAAAGCAGAGCCTCTTTCAAGAGGCACCTTTCAAGAGGCTCAGAGCCTCCTTTCAAGACTCAGAGCCTCCTTTCAAAGACTCAGAGCCTCCTTTCAAGAGGCTCAGAGCCTCCTTTCAAGAGGCTCAGGCCTCTTTCAAGGAAGCTCAGAGCCTCCTTTCAGAGAGCTCCAGAGCCTCCTTTCAGAGGCTCAAGCCTCCTTTCAAGAGGCTCAGGAAGCCTCCTTTCAAGAGGCTCGGAAGCCTCCTTTCAAGAGCTCAGAGCCTCCCTTTCAAGAGGCTCGAAGCCTCCTTTCAAGAGGCTCAGGAAGCCTCCCTTTCAAGAGGCTCAGGAAGCCTCCTTTCAAGAGGCTCAGAGCCTCCTTTCAAGAGGCTCCAGAGCCTCCTTTCAAGAGGCTCAGAGCCTCCCAAGAGGCTCCGAAGCCTCATAAGAGGCCCAGGCCTCCTTTCAAGAGGCTCAAGCCTCCTTTCAAGAGCTCAGAAGCCTCCTTCAAGACTCTCAAAGCCTCCTTTCAAGAGCTCAGGCCCTCCCTTTCAAGAGGCTCAAGCCTCTCTAAGATTAGGAAGCCTCCTTTCAAGAGGCTGGAAGCCTCCTTTCAAACTAAGCCCCTCCTTTCAAGAGGCTCCAAGCCTCTCAAGGCTCAGGCTCCTTTAACCCTCTTCAAGAGCTCAGAGCCTCCCAAGCTCAGAGCCTCCTTTCAAGAGGCTCCAGAGCCTCCTTTCAAGCTCAGAGCCTCTTCAAGCTCAACTCCTTAAAAGCTCGAAGCCTCCTTTCAAGAGAGCCTAAAGCCTCCTTTCAAGAGGCTCAGACTCCTTTCAAGAGGCTCCAGGCCTCCTTTCAAGAGGCTCGAAGCCTCCTTCAAGAGGCTCAGGAAGCCTCCTTTCAAGAGGCTCAGGCCTCCTTTCAGAGCTCAGAAGCCTCCTTTCAAGAGGCTCAGAGCCTCCTTCAAGGGCCTGGAAGCCTCCTTTCAAGAGGCTCAAGCCTCCTTTCAAGAGGCTCGGAAGCCTCCTTTCAAGAGGCTCAGGCCTCCTTTCAAGAGAGCTCAGAGCCTCCTTTCCAGAGGCTCAGAGCCTCTTCAAGAGGCTCAGGAAGCCCTCCTTTCAAGAGCTCAGAGCCTCCTCCAAGAAGCTCAGAGCCTCCCTTTCAAGAGGCTCAGAGCCTCCTTTCAAGAGCTCAAGGCCTCCTTTCAAGAGCTCAGAGCCTCCTCAAGGAGCTCCAAGAGCCCTCCTTCAAGAGGCTCAACCTCCTTTCAAGAACTCAAGCCTCCTTTCAAGAGGCTCAAGCCTCCTTCAAGAGCTCCGGAAGCCTCCTTTCAAGAGGCTCAGAAGCCTCCTTTCAAGAGGCTCAGGCCTCCTTTCAGAGGTAGGAAGCCTCCTTTCAAGAGGCTCAGGCCTCCTTTCAAAGAGCTCAGAGCCTCTTCAAGGGCTCGGAAGCTCCCCTTTAAAGGCTCAGAAGCCTCCTTTCAAGAGGCTCAGAGCCTCCTTTCAAGAGGCCTGGAAGCCTCCTTTCAAGAGAGCCTCAGAGCCTCCTTCAAGAGGCTCAGGAAGCCTCCTAAAGAGGCTCAGAGCCTCCTTCAGAGAGCTCGAAGCCTCCTTCAAAGAGCCTCCTCCTTTCAAGAGCTCGAAGCCTCCTTTCAAGGCTCGAAGCCTCCTTCAAGAGGCTCGAAGCCTCCTCTTCAGAGCTCCAGGCCTCCTTCAAGAGGCCTCAGAGCCCTCCTTTCAAGAGGCTCAAGAGCCTCCTTTCAAGAGGCCTCAGGCCTCCTTTCAAGAGGCTCAAGCCTCAAGCTCCTCCTTCAGAGGCCAACCTCCTTCAAGAGCTCACCTCCTTCAAAGCTAGAGCCTCCTTCAAGAGCCTCGAAGCCTCCTTCAAGAGGCTCGAAGCCTCCTTTCAAGAGGCCTCGGAAGCCTCTTCAAGAGGCTCAGAAGCCTCTCTTCAAGGCTCGAAGCCTCTCAAGAGGCTCAAGCCTCCTTTCAAAGGTTAGAAGCCTCTTCAAGAGGTTCGGAAGCCTCTTCAAGAGCTGAAGCCTCTTCAAGAGGCTCAAGCTTCCTTTAAAGGCTCAAGCTCTTTCAAGAGGCTCAGCTCTTAAGAGCTAGCCTCTTCAGCTCCAAGCCTCAAATCCTCAAACCTTATACTTCCTTCTTGACGTATAATCTTAATTGAATTGAAAGCTTCACGGAATAGCGAAAACTTCAGACAACTTTTGGTGAGTCATATTCCCAGCTATTTTTCTTGTCATATGTCTCAAGTAATGCTTATTTCCATTAAAAATGGGGGTACCTCACTAAAGTCCGCTGCTCTAAGGTTTCTTAGAGTTGCTGAAAATTTTCCTCAATTCCATAGCAATTCTTCCAAAACTCTTCAAGCAATTTCAAGAATTTCTAGTTATTTCTTTGGTAACTTTAGGAATCTACCTATAGACACTGACAAAACTAGCTCTGTACACATCGTCGATTTGTTCAGTCGCCCTGTATGGCCATGAATCATGGACGTTGATGCAGACTGTCGAATGCACGGAGTGTTTGAATGTTTCAATTTGGCGTGGTGGAAAATGGTAAATAAGACGAATTTTAATCACGAGATGTGCTAAGTGTACAAAATGCGAACAGGCGTCACACAATACGGCAGATTATGAGTAGGCTGGATATGTGGTGCGTATGCCGGAAGAGAAACCAGCAAAAGAACCTGCAGAGTACCTAGAAGAGGATGTCGGCTCCAGGGTAAGCCCCGCACTCGCTGGCTGTGTGCAATCGAGGTAGATAAGCGGGCAGCCGGTGTGCAGGGAGACTGGCGACTGGCGGACCAAGAACCAGCGACCTGGAATAAGAAATTATATTCGGTTTTGCTCCGGACAACACGGTATGAACACCATGTTCATCTATACCTTTTTTGGCATATTTAACCATGTTTTGTTATTTTGTTCATGGCTCTGCCGGGGATTATTAACAAATAAGTTCTATGACACCGAAATCTAATTCTCAACACTTCTCAGGGGTCACGAAAAGTAAAGCAGAATTTATTGTTAAAATTTGATTCATTAAAATCAGAGAATAACAATATAGTGTTAATTTATATAACATTTCGGAATCAGGTATTGATAAGTGTCGCCGGCAATTGACTTTTTTGAAAGTGCTGTTTGATAAAATAGTAGAATATTGCAATTTTAATCCATTGAAGTGGATTTTTATACGGGCGATTCCTACCGGTTTTGATTCACAAAAACCGTGTGAATCAAAATCCCGTTAAAATTGATTTTTCAGCCATTGATTATTTTTATTTATATTCATATTCGATAGAGTCAATGGCGCGCCACCGTGACGCCACCGCCGCCGATGATATGACCGGCGCACAGGTCTGCACTTCTCATCGCTCACTTCCCATTTCCCACAACTCACTTTTATTTGTTACTGCACACATCTCACATCTCACTACTCAGTACGAACTGCTTCTGAACGTCTCATGTGTTACAAGTTAGAGCTACTTTCTATTCATTACTCACTTCTTCCACATCTCACTTTAACAAATTTCAACTTTTCGGCCAAATACCCCTTAACCATTTGTTTCCAGTTCCATATTTTTCCACAGCTTAATGAAATGTAAATTATAACAAGAAAGACGCCTATGGGCAAGAAGTTTATAATAACAGACGTCCTTTTGTAAATCTTGCGAATAAGAGCAAAGAGGCGTAAGGCTCCCGCGACACTAATCGCCACGATTCTATCGTTGGTCGCTACGACGATGTTCTATCTACGCTTCCATACCAACGACGACAGAATCGCTGTCGCCAACGATAGAATCGCGTCGCGACTTCGCGTCGCGTGTGTTTGGGGAACCTTAATGCTGTCATGCTTGATGTCAAGCTACTATTTGGTTGAACAAGCATGCCTGAAACTACAAAAATGTTTTACAAAATGATCGACGATATAGACAAGAACTGAAGAAACACTTCAAAGAACATTTGGGACGTAGTCTAAATTTCCAGAAGACCAATCCTACGCCATTGCTCGCAAGACCAATTGGAGACCCAACATACAAATGCATATAATGTTAAACTAGCAAGCTTCCAAATAATGGCTTTGCAAAGCTAGCAAAACAATTTGTTCATAGACAAGATAAGTCTTTGTAGAAACGCCAAATCTCAAGAATAAAAGAAGAAGATGGACCGCACTCCTAATTTGTATAAGAAAAGCCATATAACCGTCAGCTGGCAATATGAAACAGGATTGAATCATTACATCGCCCTTATCATCCCCCATCATCATTCCAAATATTTATTTCTGTTTGGTGCCACCTTCTATCGGAGAAACTATAATGCAGCCATCACTCGATAAAAGATTTTATTCGAAATTCAGACATTTAACGACCGCTCGTTAAAACCACCCAATTTCCATTTGATCCCATCAGAATCTGTTCCCTTCGTTCCACACTAAATCTCAACTGAAACAGTCCGACAAAAGATGAATAAACGATTATCGAACCACTTTAGCGTGAGATATTGCTGGTTGATATGTTCGAGTCCAGCTCGCATTGTCGGCACCGTTAAATATTCGCTGGGACTTTGATGAGCATGATTTCCTCGAACTCTAAAACCGCCACGTCTGTCTGTCTGCTCTCCTACCGATCCGATAACCATCCATCACATCCTTCCACTTTATGACCACAACGCACTGGATGAAATAGCAGGCCCCGTTCCGCTGCTTATTGGGTGACGGTGAGACATGTCCTGTTGCCTGCTGCTGCTCGTGGTCATCCTCTTCGGCTGGTGGCATCTGGGGGCGAACGGTGACTTTTATTCATTTTAATTGGATTAAATTCAATTAAAATATCACATTCGACGACGACGATCGAGCTTCGATTGCGCACCGGGCAGCTCCCCTCAGGTTCGAATTGATTGCCTTCTGGTTGCTTGCGGTCCCTCAGGTGGCTCCGAGTGACATTTGTTCGGAATTTGTTTAATCTCATTTAATTTAATTTGTAATTTATTCGCTCGTTTACAACGGTTTTTCGCCCGCATTTTTTCGACTCCCCTTAGGTTGGCAGCTACTTGTGTCGAGCTGTGTTGGTCGTTTGTTTATTGTCACATTTTGTTTGGTTTATCCGCTGGCGCAAGCGGCAAAGTGCCCGGCATCGTAAATAAAGTAAAATGACCTGTTGACAGTTTGCTAAAGAGGGAACTTTACAGTCTGTGCGATTAAGGTGGTGGCCAGTTCAGAGCAGGACTCACTGGTCTAATGTTATGCGATTGTTGGTTGGACTTTGAATATGGTTAGAATTACGTAAATGAACTTGTTTTGGCAGTATGACGTTGGACAACGTCTCACCCAAAAGGTACTGGTGTCAAATCAGAATCTAAAATTGGGGACCGCCACGAAATATTGTAGGATTTTGAACGTTAATAGCTATCTTTCGAAGAATTTTAGAGATTTATATCAATCGACTCGAAATTGTTCAGCAATTTGTCAGTTTCATTGAAATTTTAATTAAGGTACACTGCACGTAAAAAAAGTAATTATTTTATTTATTTAATTGGATACATATCATTCATTATGTATAGCAATTAAGGTACGATATTTTTTCCTGACGAAACGAAGAAACGAAATTTGAAAGCTATGTTTATTCGGAACGAAACGAAACAATTCAGATTTACTTCCGATACTTGAAACGAAACGATGAGGTCCATTTGATTCGAAATTTTTCGAAACGAAACGAAATTTAAA